>NC_140073.1:39122963-39229226 GCF_964194135.1 Talpa europaea | reverse complement strand
AATCCCTAAAGATGTCTCTGAGGCCAGTGTCAAAAAGTGTTTTGCTTGTTTTCTTCAATGTATTTTGTAGTTTTGGTTCTTAAAACAGGAAGCACTTTTTGATGTTCTTTGAAAGCTGAGTAGAATTTTGTCTATGGAATAGTGGATGAGGAGTATCCTGATAGTGAGGAGAATAAAAGAAGCATGAGTATTGAACAGATAAATAGAACCAGAGAGATGTGGTATAGGAAACACTGATGAGCAGTTTGACTGAAGTATACAGGATGTATAAGTTAGAAAACTTAGTGTGATCATATCTTGTGTTCTGTCAGCATAAGCTAAGGCTTTTGGTAGATCTTAGGAGGCCCTCACATTCAGTAGTCAAATGGTATGGCAGGAGATTTGCTCTTGAATTAATTTTGTCAGAAGTTTGTAGGGTTGATTAGAGTGGGAGAAAAAGTTGAACTAGGAAAACAGCTTTTGAGGATTATTGCAGTATTTCAGGCAGGCGGTAAATGGATTAAATAAAGATAGGTAGTTGGGAAATTGAAAATTAGGAGCAGAAAGGAGAGACTTTGCCAATGCAAGATAATAAGACTGGTCACTGATGATCATAAATCGCAGTCCAGATGTTGAAGAATATAGTTGTATGCTTGAAATTATACAATCTTATAAATGGTGCTACCTCAAAAACAAGCAAGCAAGCAAGCAAACAAACAAACAATAAGACAGAATTTAAACTATCTTTGTTGAAAGAAAAATAGACTCGTCAGACTATATGTGGGTGGGAGCATGAGGCAAAGAACGGACTCAAAATAACTCCTGTTGCTTTTCCCTGCTCCTGTTCATCACAGTACTGGAATTTCAAAAGGGCAGATAGAAGTGATCATGCAACTGTGCATAATCAATGCTGAAATCCCTTGTCATCCCATTCATTCATTCTTATGTTAATTGGTTCAATAATAATATGAATTCAGGACTCTTAGGACTCTTAGGAATTTAAAATGAAAAAGGAAGAATTAGTCCTCAGAAATTTATAATCTGTTGGTGGAAGAAAAAAAATATGTGTATATATATATGAACAAGAAGAGCAAAAAGATAAATGATGAAAATAGCAATTTTTTTTTCCTTTGGCATTTTTCCAACTTCATTCCTTTATATGTGGCCATTCATTTTTCCCAATACGATTTGTTAAAGAGATTCTCCTTCCCCTATGGTATGGTCATGGTTGCTTTACTGTGAATTAAATATTGATGTATACATGGATTTATATTTGGAATCTGTTGTGCTCCTCTGATCAGTGTATCTTATTTTTATGCCAATACCACATTTACTGTTGCATTTGCTATAGTTTAAGCTCAGGTAATGTGACACATCTGTTTCTTTCCTTTTCTTTTCCTATGTGAGGCCATTTATAGTCTCAAATAAATACATAAATTTTAGTAATTTTTTTGAAGGATGTTTTTGTTATTTTGATGAGAATTTTAATTGTGTACATCACTTTGGGTAGAATAATTATTTCTACTATACTGATTCTCCTTGTTCATGAGCATGGAATGACTTTTCTTATGTTGTGATCTAAATCTTTTAATAATGTCTTATAGCTTTCATCATATAAGTCCTTCAACTTCTTTATTAACTGTTATGTATGTGATTCTTTTGAGATTTGTGAATGGGATTATTTTCTCAATTTCTTTTTCTTCTGGTTAATTTTTTGTATGTGAAAATGCAACAGATTTTTGTATGTTGATTTCTAACCTATCATTTTGCTGTATTCACCTATTATTTTTTATAGCTTTTTTTGTGGCATTGCTATAATTTTCTGCATATAATATCTATATTGTCTGCATCGATGTTCGTAATGTCTCCTTTTTTGTAAAAACATGGATTCCTTTTATCTTCTGTCATTGTCTGATTGCTCTAACTAAAACCTATAAATTAAACAGAAATGCTAACAGTGGGTATCCTTGTCTTGTTTTAGTTTTTCACTATTATGTATTATATTGGCTGTTCATTGGTGATATGTGGCCTTATAATGTTGAGGTAGGTTCTTTCTATTCCCATCCTCATAAGTATCTTTATCATAAATATGTGTTGAATCTTTTCAAATGTTTTCTCTGCATCAATTTATATTATCATATGATTTTTATCTTTACTTCCATTGATATATTATAGGGATTGATTTACATATATTAGGCCATCCTTGGATTGCTGGAATAGATTACATGTCATCATGATGATATATAATCCTTATAAAGTATTGTTGAATTTAGTCTGCTAGTCTTTTGTTGAAGATTTTTGCATCAATATTGGTTTAGAGTGATATTGGTTTATAGTTTTCTTGTGCTGTCTGTCTTGTTTCACATTAGGATAATGTTGGCATCATCAATGTATTAGGGAGCATTCCCTTATTGGATTTTTAGAAATAAATTGAGCAAGATGTACATGCATTCTTTTTTAAAGGTTTGATTGAATTTGCTTGTAGAGTCCTCTGGCCTTGGGCTTTTGTTTTTGAGAAGATTTCTGATTACTAGTTCAATTTCTATGATTATGAATGGTTTATTCAACTCTTTTGCTTCTTCTTGATTTAGTCTTGGTAAACTATATTGTTCTAGAAATGTATCCATTTCTTCAAGGTTATTGAATGTATTGGCATATCCTTATCCTTTGTATTTTTATGCCATCTATTGTAATTTCTCCTTTTACATTTCTAATTGTGTTTATTAATGTTTTCTTTCTTTTTTCTTTATTAGCATAATCAGAGGTTTATTAATTTTACCTTCTCAAATACCTAATTCTTAGTTCATTGTTAATTTCTATCATCTTTTTGATTTTTATTGCATTTATTTCCACTTATTTTTGCTTCCTTTCTTCTAATAACTTTAGGTCTTGTTTGTTCTTTTTCTGAGTGCTTTAGGTAAAATATTAATTACTTATTTGGTATTTTTCTTGCTTTTTAATTTAGGCCTGTATTGTAATTATCTTCCCCTTAATACCAATACTCTGATAGGTTGTATGCTCATTTTCATTAGTGTTGAGGTATTTTTTTAAACATTTATTTATGTATGCATACAAAAACTGGGGTACAGGCCAGAGGTATGGGGAGTGAGAGGATTCACCAGAGACAGAGTGGGGAACAGAACAGGCAGATAGAAGTACACTGCTGAGAAAGGCAGGGGGCAAGTCAGGAGAGGTCTGATGCACCATGTGGGTAGCTCCCTGGCTGGGGATCAAACCCATGCTGCAGTGGCTGTGGATAGCTTTGTAGGTTGTGTCTTAACCACTTGTGCCACCAGGGAGGCCCAGTTTTGAGGTATTTTTTGACATCTTTTTTTTTTTTTTAAAGATTTATTTATTTATACAAGAACTGGGGTACAGGCCAGATGTGCGGAAGGGTGAGAGGATTCACCAGAGACAGAGCAGGGAACAAAACAGGCCGACTGACAAAATACACTGCTGAGGGGAGCAGCAGGCAAGACAGCAGAGGTCTGCTGTGCCATGTGGGAGTCTCCTTGGCTGGCCGGGATTGAATCCGCGCTGTAGAGGCTGCGGACAGCTTCACAGTGAGGCGCTCAACTGCCTGCGCCACCAGGGAGGCCCAACTTCTGTTTTAATTTCCTCTTTATCCACTAGTTACTAAGTAGCACATTGTTTAGTCTCAATATTTTTATTTTTTCTTTATTTTTATTATAGTTACTTTCTAACCTTATGCCATTACTGTCAGAAAGAGTATTTTGTATGATTGAAATCTCCATTGTTTACTGACAATTGACTTATGTTACAACAAACATATGGTTTATTATTGAACATGTTCTATTTGCCTTTGGAAAAATATTTATACAGTGGTTTTTGGGTGGAGTGCTCTAGAAATGTCTGTTAAGCCTATTGTACTAAATCCTAATTTAAGTCTATTGTTTCCTTATTTATTCTCTGTCTTGTTGATCTGTACATAGCTATATGTGGAGTATTAATATCCTGTAAGATTATGCCATTGTTAATATCTCTCTTTAGTTCTATTAATAATTATATATTTTAGTGCTCCATTATTTGGTGAATATACATTTATCACTGTGCTGTCCTCTTCTTGTTTTAGGCACTTAACCATGTAATGTCCATCTCTGTCTCCTATTATCTTTTAAAAACTCTATTATTTCCCATTACCTCTATCTTTTTTTTTTTTAATATATTTTTTTTTAATAGAGGCATGCTTTATTTATTGTTTGCTGGTTTGTTTGTTTGTTTTGTTTATACATGCACTGGGTACAGTCAGAAGTGCAGGAGGGTGAGAGAATTCACCAGAGCCAGAGCGGGGAGCAGAGCAGGCAGAAGGACCGAAATACACTGCTGAGGGGAGCAGCGGGCGGCAGGAGAGGTCTGCACGCCATGTGGGACCCTCCTCCAGTGGCCGGGGAGCAGCCGGGGATCGAACCGGCGCCGCAGAGGCCGCGTGCAGTTTCGCAACCCAGCGCTCAACCGCTGCGCCACTGGGGAGGCCCAACCTCTATCTTTTTTTGATCAGAATTTATTTTATCTGATATAGTTACAGGTATTCCTGATTTTTTTTGGACTGCCATTTGCTTGTAGGATTTTGTTCCAGTCTTTAACTCCAAATTTGTATTTGTCTTTGTCGGTGAATATGGGTTTCCTGTTAACTGCAGAAGTTTGGACTTTGTTTTGAAATCTATTCAGCTACTCTATACTTTTTAATTGGTAAATTCAAGCCAGTCACACTTAAGATGACTATTGAGATATGTGTTTATTTCCATATGGTTACTGTAAAAATTATTTTAGTTGATTTTATTTTTTGACATCTTCCTTTTATGTTTTGTTTAGGTTCCATTTTCATCATCTTATGTGCTACTTCTATTGATTTTTTGTTTGAAAGATTAGCTAAGGTTAGTATATGATTGACTATTGATGTGACCTAATTGACAGGTGTCAAGTTCATTCTGGTGGGCTTCATTGTTACTATTCTCCTCCTCCATGTTGTATAATTTAGGTATCTGTTACCTTTATACTTGCTGTTTTGTTTCTGTTATATACCCTTTAGCATTTCTCTCATGTGTGGTTTGGTGTTGATAAATTCTTTTAATTTTTGCTTTTCACCGGAGTGCCTTACCCTTCCTTCTATCTTGAATATTAATTTTGCAGGGTAAAGTGTTCTAGATTGGAAATCTTTTTCTTTGAGTACTTTAACTATCTTCTGCCATTCCTTTATTGTCTGTAAGGATTTTACTGAAAAATCTGCACACCGTGTGTTATTCCCTTAGAGGGAATAACTTTCTCTTAAAGTTTTTTATATTCAGTCCTTGCCAGTGGCTTTCAACAGTTTAATTATAATGTACCTTTGAGGATGTTGGTCTGCTATTATTATGTTTGGAACTTTGGGGTCTTGTGGATTAGGTCCACTGATTCATTTCCCGCGTTGTGATAGTCCTCAACAATTAATTCTTTAAATAAACTTTCTGTGCCTTTCTCTTTCTTTTCTTCTTTTGAGACCTACATGATATGGATGCTAGTTTTCTTTAGGTTATTCCAAAGAGGTCTTACTCTGTTTTCTTTTTTTTTCTTTTTTTTTTTTTTTAATTCCTTTTTCACTTGTTGGTCAGATTGTGTGTTCTCTGCCACCGTGCTTTCAAGCTCAGTAACTATCACCACTACGTGCATTTTTCTGTTGCTGAGGCCATTTGTTGTATTTCTAAAAATAATTTACAAAATCCAGGTGTGGTGTTTTTTAGATCCATTAGTTCTAGTTTTAGCAATGTCATATTTTCTTGATCTTTAATGTTCTCCTGTTTTACAGCATCCATAGTTTATCTTAATTTCAGCAAGCATGGTTATAACTGTTAAACTTAAAGTACTCTTTTGGCATATTCTACAGTTATGCATACTCGAAACTTCTCTTTAGTTTTTCTTTTTTTCTTTTCTTTTCTTTTTTTCTTTTGCTTTAGCATTTGTGATGTGTTCCATCTATCTTCATCTTTAGTTTTTATGGGTTGTAATAGGTAGCTTCCTTTTCTTAATAAATTTATACTTTGTACACTTTGTACATTTCCTACAAGAAGCTGGCTATAATCCTAGGTTTTTACTCATGATGTTGAGATGTCTGTTATTTCACAGACTGCTGCCTGTGCACCTATTCAGATGACAAGGGCCCTAGTGACTGTACAGGATCATAGGTAGGACAGTAGGGTACCAAAAGATTGTCTCCAATGAGCATAAAGGTCTCAAGCTTCCTACTGTATTACAGGTTGTGTGGTTGTAGAACTATAGTGTTCCCTTCCCCTGAGCTAACTTCTCTGCCAAATGTATCATGCTAGCCTCAACCTCTAGCCTGTGGTTGAGCACTGGATTTATAGCTGGGTGAGGACTGTAGTTAAGACAGGAACACACAGGGAATTGCGTGCTTTGATTTTTGGGTATTGTACGGTAAATGAATTGGTCAGGCTTTTATGCCACTGGCCTCTGTAGCTATCACCTGTGGCCTTGATTATGTTAATGCAGGAGGCACTTGGGAGCATGGGCTCAGGGTATGAATGCCTGATTGTGGACACTCGGAGTATGGTGTGGGCATGCGTAAGTGTGCACACCTGAGCCTGGAGGCTGAGCTATAAGGGCAGCATACTTAGAGACCGGAGAGTGGCTGCAGTGGGCTGGCTATGGAGGATGAGAGACTATAGAGAGACAGGACCACCAAACAACACCAGAGAGAGCCAAAGAGAAAGAGTAAAGATTCACCAGGGGCTGGGAGGCCTACCTGATTTGCCAGCCTCCCTTTGCCTGGTTGCCCCACAACATTTGGCATAGAAAGAGCATTAAAGCATAAAAAAGCCAACGAGGGCTCCAGGACTCACCTTTACCCATCTGCCTTGATCAGTAGAGAACCTGCCCTGTGCTTTGATTCTTCAGGCACTACAGGTATGAAACCTTACCCTCTGGCACTTTGTCCTGTTATTAAGATCCAGGTGCTTAAGCTTTGGTTAGTGAGAGCATTCAGACTCAGTTTTGGCCGTGGATTGATGGTAAGATAGGTATTTCAAATACTATAACCTCAAAGTGTATATAGTAACCTCTTTTATAAGGAGACAAGAATAATCCAGACTCTGCAGGCTCAGGCTTCAGCTGTTCTAGATAGGGAGGCTCAAATTTAAGTAAGTAATCATCACTCTACACTCTTACTACTATGGTTCTCCACCAGTGCACTTTCTGTCCTGGGTGCCAACTCTGTGGATCCCCTTCTCTAGTGCAGTGCCTGGTTGTAGGGTAAGGAAAATATGTCAGGCTTTTCTGCCATCAGGATTGATGATGGATCCTTGTGGTCCTGAATGCATGCCTGATGGCGGGCACCTGGAGTAGGGTGTGGGCCTAGGTAGATGAGATTCACCTGGGCTAAGACTGGGCTTTTAAGGGCGGCGTCACAGGGACTCCAATAGAAGCCAAGAAAGAAGCAGAGAAGGTTGGAGAGCCCAGAGTGAAGACTTGCTGGGGGCTGGGAGGCCTGCCAGCCGCCCAGTCCCCTGGCCCCTCAGCCAGCCGTGTACCTGGTAAATCCCAATGAAAGCCTGCAAAGGCCACTGAGGACTCTGACTCCTCCTTTGCCCGGTCTGCTGGATCAGAAAGCCTGCACTGTGTCCATTCCTGTCCCTACACTGGTCTCCAGCATCTCTGACGTAGGTGTGGTCCCCTGAGTTAACAACAGCAGAGGAGCCTAGTGCAGTAACTTCCCTGCCCTCTTATGGTAGATCTATTTTTTAATATATTGAGAAACTGCCATAATGCTTTCCGTAGAGGTTGGACCAGTCTACATTCCCACCAACAATGTACTAGTGTTCCTTTTTCTCTATACCCTCACCAACACTTGTTTTTTCTGGTCTTTTTGACATGGGCCATTCTCACAGGTGCAAGATGGTATATCATTGTGGTTTTGATTTGTATTTCCCTGATAAGTGATGATGAACATTTCTTCATTTTTAATGTGGATTTCTTATAGACTCTATGCAGTAAAATCTTTTTATTTTTAATCCAGTATGACAATTTGGGTGTTTAGATTATTTACATTTTATGTGATTATTTACATGGTTGAATTTTAAATATATAATTTGCTCTTTTTTTCATCTTTTTTTTCTTGCTTTCTTTTTAATGTATCGAGACTTTTTTTTTGAGACATTTTAATTCCTTTCTTGGCTTATTATAACATTTTTGTTTTATTATATTTTAGTGGTTGTTTTAGGGTTTATAGCAATTATAAATTGTCACAGTGTTACTTCAAGTAATATTATCCCACTCCATATATGGTGTAAAAATCTTAAAATTGTGTATTTCTATTTTTCCCTCCTAGCTTGTGCAATTGTTGTGATACATATTACTACTACATATATTATAACCTCAGTTAATTGTTTTAATTTTTACTTTGAATAGTCAATAATATTTTAAAGAGATTTAAAAAATAAAAACTTGTATTTACTCACATATTTACTATTTTCAGTGCACTCTATGCCTATATATATCTTCAGATTCCATATGGTAGCATTACCTTCAATCTCTTTTTGTGGGATATGTCTGCTGTGAGTTGGTGAGATTCCGTCAGCTTTTATATTTCTGAAAAATCTTTATTTGGTAGTTACAGAATTTCAGACGATGTTTTTTGCTGGTCAATAGAGATATTGATCCACTGTCTTTTGATTTGCATTGTTTTCAAAATGAAGTCTCTTGTAATTCTTTATATATTCCTCTGTATGTGCGCCCTGTCATTTTCCTTTGGCTGCTTTTAAGATATTGCCTTTATCATTGGTATAAAAATTTTGATCACTATGTTTCTTAATGTAGATTTCTTAATGATTCTTGAGCTTGGAATTTTTTGAGATTCTTAGATGTGTGGGCTTATAAAGCTCAGTCATCATTTCTTCAGAATATCATTGTTTATGCTCATTGTTTGTGTATTCCAATTACACATATGTTAGGCAGTTTGTAGTTGTCTTACGGTTCATGGATTCTGATAACATTTTTTCATCTTTTTAAAAGAATTTTTTATTAATGTAATGTTTCATTATAATATTATATGTGTAAATTGTAAGTCAACATGTCTACCTAATCAAGTTCACTACTAAAAGTGCAATTATATTCTTCATCATACAATTGACCTCTTGTACCCAAATTATTCACTCTTTTTTTCATTTTGTATTGTTTCTGTTGATAGTCTTGAGTTCACTTGTTTTGTCCTGAAGTGTCTAAACTACTTTTAACTCCACAGATTGTATTTTTCATCTCAGACATTGTATTTTTAATCTCTAGAAGTTAACTACTTATTATATTCAATATCTCTACTTAATGTGTTCAGTCTTTCTTTTAGTTCCATGAACAAACAGAGTGCAATTGTAGTAACTTTTAAAATTTTTGTCTACTAATTCTATCATTAGTATAATTTCTGGTTCAATTTTAATTGATTTTTCTATTCATTATGGTTTGTATTCCTTGCTTCTTTGCATGCCTGGGTAATTTTTCTTTTTTTGTATGCCAGAAATTGTGACTTTTACTTTTTTGAGTGCTGAGTATATCAATATCCCTATAAATATTCTTGAATTTTTTTCCTAGTATGCAATTTTGATACTTATAAAGTATTTCTTTCAATGCTTGATTTTGAATTCTGTCAAAAGCAGTGTTCTGTAGTATAGGATTAATTTCCTCCAGTACTGAGACAGTAATATTCTATGTACTTTAACCAATGCCCCTTCTGTTATGAATTTTTACACTTTTGATAATGGAGAAATGAGCAATTCCTGGTCTTATATGAGCTCGGGGGAATGTTGTCTTATTTCAGTGTGTCTTTAACTTTGGATAGTTTTCTCACATGCATGAACTGATCAGTAAATGGCTAAATTTTGGTGAGGCTTTCTGCAGGTCTCTGGAAGTCTCTGTGCAGGTACCTGTCCATTGTTACTTGACTCTACAAATCATAATCATCTTGCCCTTTCCATACTCCCAGATCCATCTTTTTAACTCTCTGAGACCATTTGACTCTGCCTCACCATTGCAGTCAGTAATTTTTTCCTCTGTGCAGTAAATTGGGATAATTGTAGGGTTGACCTTATTCGTTTTTCCTTTTTCAGGAATCATTGTTCTTCACTGCTTGATGTTCATTGTCTGAAAACTGTTTTCATACATTTTCTCCTTTTTTTCCGTTTTTTAAGACAGAAGAATAAATTTAGTTCCCATTAGTACATCTTGGTCAGAAATAGAAATTTTCACATATAAAAAGAAACATATATAATGTATATTAGGCATATATTAAGAGTGCTTCCCATATTGAACGTGTTCAATAATAGATGGCTACCTCTGTTATTTTTCTGCCTATATCCTATTCATCAATGGAACTTTATTTTATATACCACTTTCTACATTAAGTCTCCCTGGACTGCACCTTCCCAGATATTTTTTTTTCTTTGTACCCACATCACTTTCTTTTTAAACATACTTTTATTAGGCACTGATTTATGTCATAAATTTAGGTTTATTTGTTTTAGATCTGTCTTGTTTATCCTTAATTTTCAGCATTTAGTAAATGCTCATATTTGGAGCATAAATGAATGAATATTTAAGAGTTTTATGAAATATTATGTGGTAGAATTTTTGACATTTTTGGGAAGGCAACAGAGGTAACTTAGTTGTATTAGGATATTTAAATAGAATGAAAGTGAAAAGGGGTAAGATTTTGGGGATCCAGAGAGCAAAAGATGGTTGGTTGATGTTGGTAATATATAATGATGATGTCCCTGTAAAGGTATACAGTATGGAATGGAGGGTGGGGGAGACATTATATAGGGTTTCAGTTAAACAGTTAAACCTGTTTTTGATCATATTGCTACAATCTAGATGGTAATATCAGCAACATTATGTAAATATATATTGTATGCATAGTTGTAACTTGAATTGTTATAATAGAGGCTTTTAAAGCAAAGTGCTGAGAGAACACAACATAATTCTTGGAGTAGGTGAACCTTAGAATGAAGTGGTAGGGATGGATTAATTGAGAAACAGGAAAAAATTCTAGATAGCGGATAATATTATAAACACAAAAGTAATAGTATAGGGCATAATATAGTGGAAAAGACAAAAATGGATCTTGTAGTTGGGTTCACTTTCATCTTTGTTATTTGTTGTGACTCTGGAAAATTATTTAGCCTATCTGAATCTTAATGCCCTGTCTGTAAAATGGGTATGATTGTTGGGAAGAGTATATGATGCATAGAGAACATTTATTTTATATCTGGAAGTCAGTGGGTTCAATAACTATTAGTTTCTTCTTTTTAGACTTTCTATATCTTCTGATGAGGAAAGGAAAATGCTTCAAGAAGGACTTTGTGACCCCTCATCACTTTGTATAAGCGCCCAGGTATAATATATATAATTTATGAGTTTGACTAATGTTCCCATTTATTTCTGATTTCTGTGGCTAGTGAGGATTGAATTGCATATTTATGGGCCAATACTAAGGCATAGGTAACTTTAACATCCAGTTTCTTTACATCTTCTAACTTTAACTTGTTTTTGAAACTATTTGGATTATTGACTAAACTTTACATACAGATTAAACTACCACAATTCACTATTTTTCAGAAGTGCTTTTATTTACAGGAGACATATCTATTGAATGAAAGATTGGAAAGATGAGTATCAGAAATTCTATATTCTTAAGTCTTGAACTCATTTGTTTCACTTATTTATTTATTTTGTGACTAACATCAGTTTTGATCTGAATTTCCCATCAGGGAAATAATAAAAGGCACATGTAAAATTTAGAAATCTTTAACTAAAAACATTTTAAATCTCCAATCAGGTTATAATAGATACTTGTTGATGAGCACTTAAAAATATTTTGGATACATGGGGTTTTTAAAAAGTGATTCTAGTGTAACTAATCTAGAAAACAGAAATCTTTTATTTCTTCACTGAAGGAAAAATTCAGGACTCTCTGAGTTAACTAACTTTGTATTTGGTTAGGAGAACTAAGGAATTTACACAGTCAACAGAAAAAAAAAAAAACCCCAATATTTCCGGAGCCTATTTTCAGCACTATTTATGGTTCTTGAATACTTGCATCAACACATACAGCTCGTAGGTGTAGTACATAATGCTGCTGATCATGCCAAATGAAGAGCAACCTTTTTAGTCATCTCCCTGGTATCTTAACTCCTGGGGGCTGAGTTAGCAAGGATCTGGCATGCTGTGGCACCTGACTTCATCTGCTCCCCTTTGCAGACTGGTTCTTTGCATTTATGAATCTTAGTCCAGACTTGAAAATAGTTGCTTGGAAGAGAGTCACCTTATTTTTAGTTTAAGATAACTTGTATTCAGGATGCTTGTAAACAATTTGAGGAAACAGTTTTGATGAATCTCACAAAACTCCTCTTGGGCTTGAACTGAAACTGAGGAACTGACAATATTGATAATTCAGCATTTGGCTAGTTTTGTGACTATTAATACATCTGTAGTTCACTTTAATAAATCTTAGCCCAATCACTTGTGAAATTGAGTTTAGTCATCTCATTTTTGTCTCTGGTGAGCATTTTTATATATTCTTTCAAACTATACATGAAGTAGAGAAAATATTAATCTCACCTGAGAAGTAAAAGGTTTGTAGCTCATATGACCATGTGTTGTGAAATAAAAGAAACATATCTACAATAAATTGCCATTTCATTTAATGAAAATAGCGTTTAAAAATTTTTATGTTACATGTGGCTAATCTGGGATATTTTAAATGGTCCATTTATTCAAAATTTCAGGTAAAGATTGGTATTTCAGGTAAAGATATACTCTTAACTTTAAATGACCAGCAAATAGTCAAATATATTTCAGTATTTAGGACAAAGTTATTTTATAAAAATTACTTTCACAAGGAAATGAATATATCTCATGTTAAAAATGCCATAATAATGTTTCTATTATAATAACAGTTTCTATTAACCTGTTAATTCTAGGACTCAATTCGTAATTTGTAGGGCCTAGAAATACTGTGATAGTGACAATGCAGTGAAGCGCTGTCTGAATAATTTGTGTTCTCTGGTACAAACCACTTTTTATGATTGCAGAAGAATTATTTTTAGATACCTACTTGCTACTTTCAGGCTGATGTAACTACATTGTTATTGGGTTTTCTCTTTTAAAGGCTACAGACGAATGTACGGTCGAATTATTTTACCCTTCAAATATTTGGCTTTGTAGTTCCACCTTGAAATCTTTATTATTCAAGTTGAACTACATGGAGAAATATTTTATGAATTTAAAATAACCATTATGCTGATAAAATTTGGTTAACATTACTTTGTGAAAGACACTGACTTAAAACTTAAAGGAAATAAATCAAATGGACATTATTTTGTTTTGACTGCTTTATAAAGCTGATTTTACCTTTTAATAAATTTCAGTATAGTCAAAGATTTATATTCTAATATTTTCATTAATTTAGATCTTCAAGTGGGCAGTTATATCCACTTGGTAAATATGTGGGATTAATAGTAATTTACCACCTGTGTCATGAGGCAGCCCTTTTTGATTTTTATGTAAAAATTGCCATCATTTTCTTGATAGGTGTTTAGCGTTTAAAAAAATTGGATTTAAAAGGAAAAATCTAGCACTAAAAATATCACTCATGAAAAAATGAATCACACATAAGATCTTAAAACAAGTAGGAAAAAGTTAGATATGTTTTATATAGCAGATTTGGATCCATTGAATAATCTGTAGAAGTGTCTTAATTATGTCATGATAGTAACAAAAAGCATAATGACATGCTTAGTAATAAACGTGGAATAGATTTTATAAGCTAGTTTCGTAACTGGCTCAATTTATGTTCATTTCTGTGTCCTTTGTAAAGGAGAATGTACCATGCTCTGTGAAAACCTGAATTTTTCTCTTACCCAGGACAATCATAAAGTCCAACTTGGTATTTGAACACAGTCTAAGAAGCTACTTGGATTAGGTAAAGCTGATCTTAAAAGAGAAAAATTGGATACTCAGCAAACCCCAGCATATACTTTGACATACACTTGGCTCTGATAAGAGTTGTCATAAATTTAAACATTACTTTTCCTAGTACAGAAACTTCACTTATAAATGGCTTTAAATATTTTATGAATGACTGAGACCCTGCTTTGCTAATAAGTCCTCTGGAAAGTTATGACTTTTTGGGAATGGTTTTGCTTGTGGAGGGAGGAGTTTTGAAGAGAAGGTACTGATGAGGTGTCATATAATTTTACAAGTTGCATAACTGCTTTAACTACAGAACTATCTCTGATTAAAATAACAATTGAGCTTGTAATTTTTTCTGAACAGCTGCTACTACAGGGGGTCATTACCTTAGGGAGCTTGAGAGTAATCATACTCTTGGTACATGAGTTATGTAGTCTTGTGTTTTACAGCAAAGCACAAAGTTTAAAACCTATAGAAGAATGTTATTTGAAAGCTGTCAAACCATGTTAAAAAAGACTGCATCGTCAGAAGGCCCTGGTGGCCACGATTCTGCATGTAGCCTTGTCTTATTCATTATAAAATGCATGTTTATAAAGTTCCACAGAGCATCCAATTCCCAATTCACTTATATCAGCAAGACTTAACTTGCTCATTAATCTAAATTCTTTTGCAACTTTAATCTACATGTTTAATTAATCATAAAATGAGGCGGTAAGTAATTTCAGCAATGTGTGGCTTGTTATCAGATGCATTTAATCACTCTTCTGTGAGCTCATTTGGAAACACCTGAAGATGTCGAGTGCAGTTTGAATAAGCATAAATTATTCTTTGTCAGTGTACTTCACTCAACTAATAAGACATTAATTTAAAAGGCACTGTTTGTCATTTTTAGATCTTTACCAATATTTTTAGCTTAGCAATATAACTCTAATTGTATATATGATTCACAACTAGTGCCCGACATAGGAAAGGGTAAGAGTTTAATTCATTTTTCTTATTTACATGTAATTATGTCATGCAATCTTAGTTTTTAATGAGGATTAACCATCTTGTAAGTATTCATATGCTTTTGGAATAAGGTACTATTGAATTAAGTTGGAAAAATTATTTGTTGGTACAAAGGCTGTGATTTCTTGTTTCTTGCTTTGGTTAGCTATGAAAGGACGTGAGATTTAGGAAATGGCATTGATTTGAAAATATAGGTACTGTACAGAGATTATATGATAAAGATACTAACTTAAAAAAACCCAAATAAAGTAACTATATTCAACTGTCTTAAATAATAACATATACAGTCTTATATAGGCCCAGAAAGCCTAGAATAAATAATGGTTATATACCTCCCATCTCTTAACAAAAGTGCACAATTGATAGCATTTTTAAAAAAGGCAAAAGCAAGAACAATAATAACAAAAGCCCACTCAGCTTCAGAGAAAAAAAAAATTTCGTGTGAGCTGAATGAGTTATATATCTCGATGTCAGGAGTGTAGGAATAAAAATTGCATTTTATAGGATGTCATCACCTGTCCTGTTTATGCCATGAGAACTGTGACACACGGTAAGAATAATTATCTCAGTGGAAACAAATTTATTTACCTGCCGTGGAGCATCCCTCTTCATCTTACTCATGAACTCATCTCAGACTCATCTCACTCATATGCTATCTATGGATTGTCAGCAGTGAGCTAGAGGGAATGATTCCTGGAAAGGGAATATTGGTTTGAGCTGAAATATAGTCATATTCTCCATTTTTACTTGATGTGAATGTCTCTTGGGCTTCTTCCTTTCTTTAGGGATCCTTTACTCTGTGCTAACAGTTATTTATATGTCCATTTCTTGCTCTTAGCATCATAAATGTGTAAAAATAAATTTTTACATGTTTTCCTTTAAAGGAAATACAAAATCCCAGGGAATTTCATTTGTATAATTCAAATCATACAGGCCATAGTAGTACATCACAATGAAATGCCATTTACCTTTCTTTCACTTAAAGCACTATAAATTATTTTCTTAGAACTGCTAATGAAACCTCAAACATTGGAACCTTCTTTAGACTCATGCTTGAAAAATAACATTTAATTTGAACTTAACTGTTGTGGTAAAAATACTTTTTTCATTCATTTTAGTGGATAGATATACAGTCTAATATGAGGGCTTGTTGTTGTTTATTCTTGATATGAAACCTCCGGCTTCCCTCTCTTCCCTCCCCCTGGCAAATCTGAGTAATTTCTCCAGATTTGTTTTTTTTTTTAATCTTATTTTGTATGTAAAAAAACACAATATTCTCCCCTTTCACTCCTACTCATGTGCAAGACCACACATTTTGTCCTATTTTGCCTACATAAAGTCAACTTTTTATTTTATAAAATGCTGTTTATTAATTGTAGATACTTGTCTGGATGATGCAGTTCAACAGGAAAATGTTAAATTCAGTTCTGTGCAGCTTATATACTCTTAAGTGTTTGAATATGTGTTTATGTAGGAATAGGCACATACAACTTCACCTAAACAGTGTACACACACTTTTTCCCCCACTCATAAACAAGGGTATACTATTTAAACATGCTTCTTCAGTGGAAGCTTCACAGTTGTTAGAATGCGCATGCTTAGAAAGTTGAGCTGCTTCAATGGATGCAACTGAATGAGAGGGGCTTCTATCCCCAGCTGACCAACTGAGATAACCTGGCAGGACTCTCATTTTAATGTATAACTCCCATGAGTGTAGGAGAGCATGCTGGTGAAGAAAGGGATTACTGATGGCAAAGAGGGCTGTGTGAAGAGTAGTTCAATGTGATGTCCACTAGCACATGCACTTTGGGGGAAGTCCTGAGTGGATATCAAAGTCTTTAGCTGCTGTGGGACTTCAGGATTGACAGATAAATGAGAATGTCACAGTAAAGTCAGTTATAAACAACACATCTCACCTCTTATTACAAGCTTAAATTTCTAATATTAAAAATGGGAGAACAATGATGCATTCAGTTATGTTTGTCCTAACTGGGAAGAAGACCTAATACCTGTCTCCCCTCCACTCCTAGTTTTGTACACAAGTGGAATTCTGTCTTAAATTTTATTGAGAAGTACATGTGTTATTTCCTATACACACCATCATAATTTGTACCTACCCACCTCTTCATTGAGTCTAGGATTTATCTGTGAACATTTTTCTATAGCAAGCTAGTTTTATTAATTATTTGAAATTGACTTTTATTGGAACATCAGTTAGGCATATCAAAGTGAATTTGATAGCTTTATGAGAAGTACTGATGCTAGATTTTCAAAACTGCAGATCATATTTTTAAGGATCTATATAACCTTTCTCATATATAAAAAGAAGGCATTAGGTTATAGGGATGGTTAAGCGTAAATTGAGTTATTTCTCTGAAATTTGCATAAGAGTGGACCGATTTGCAAGTTGTGTTAACTTTCCTAGTGCTTTGAGCTTAGAAACTTATTTTTTTAGGCAGCATTTGAATCACTTATGTATATAGTCAGGGTAATAAAATAATATATATAGTTTTAGAAACTATTACTTTCTCCATTACCCAAAAAATATAGTATTGGCATGTCACTCTTGTCATCATATTAACAATATGTTACCATCACTGATAATTATTCCAATTTCATTTTATATGCATCATTTGCATACTTCTAAGTACTATATTTAATAATTCTGGCTTTCATATATAATAGTTGAGGATAACTTTCACATTGAATTCTTTTTTTCATGTGTGCTTCCCCTTTTGGAAAGTAAAGAAGTAAAGGAGAGGGATAGTTACTTGGTTTTTAGTATTTACTTAGGTCACAAAAAGACTTCTTTGAAGTATACACAGGGATGTAGTTGTAATTTCCAACTTAGTAGATAAAGTTCTAAAAGTTTATTATTGGGAATTTGAAATGGATATTTTTTAATTTATGTATTTTTTACATTGTTGTTGATTCTCCTCCCCATAAAAATTACCACTACCAAGACACCCATGAGCTGTCACCATAGCCTCTTGTGCCCTTGAAATGGATATTTTTTAAATAAGTCATGTTGGAGTGGGTAACTTGGTTCCTAGGACAACCTACTTTACCCCGTAATGACTGAATAATAGTTAAATACTACTTGTGACATGGCTTTGATATGAAATCTCATTTTGAGATCTAACATTAACAATATTTTTGATGGATTTTTTAATAGTAAGATTTGATTTTTCCTACCTCCACACAATCAGTGGATCAGTGCATAGCAGTGGAAATAAAAGAGCCCTTGAAATGGAATTTGGAAGGTGAGAAGAACTTCTGATGTCCTCAGCTTTAGGTTTCCTGGCTGAAGGAATGGGAAATGGGTGAGCTGTTGGCATTGGTATGGAAATGTATGCTGGTTTTCATCTGAAAGACATCCTATTGGTAGTTTATATATTTTGAGAGTGAAGAGGAAGCATTTTCTAATTTTATGCTGATGAGCCAAAGGGTGGAGAATATAAATACTGCTACTCATTTACCATGCCTCACAGTTTATTACAAGTCTTTTCATTGCATATCTATTTACTCTCTCACACCACTTCCATAATTTTGGTTTTGGTTTTTAAATGGTAGCACTGGTGGGAGTAGGTAAGTTTCTAATGCCAGAACAGTTTTGGAGTGTATTGTTGGGTAGGTCTTACTTATATCAGATGAAGTAACACTGGCATTTAGGAAACAACTGAGGCTGACTCAGAATTAAATATTCCAAATATGTGACAGTTCACTTAAATGAAGGCCAGTACTTCATTATTGTTTAACTACATTATTTCCCTTATTAGTACCGAAAGAAAGTTGTATGAAAGTGCCAATAGGTAATAGAAAGTTTTTTTGGTTATATGTAAAATATCATCTTGATTTGCAACAATTGTGTTATATCATCCCTTTTATTTCAAATCTGTCAAATTACATATATTTCTGATTATCAAGGAGGGAAGTATGGAAAAAAGGATGATGGTGGGAGTGGAGGAGGTGAGAAGAGTGGTATTTAAAAGGCCCAAAAGATTTAAGTTGTTCAGTTTAGGGAAAATAGTTTGATGTGTTCTGGGCATAATAGAAATAATTTAGTTTCCCAAAGAAATACATAGGCTCAAAGTGTACAGGGAAAGTATTTTTCTTAACCTGGTAAGTTTTGGGAATAAAGAAACATTTGGGAAATTGAAAACTCAGTTGACTTCATGCCTACCAAGTAAAAAATCTTATTCTTTATCATCTAAGCACATAGTTGGGTAACTCAAAAACAGAACTACCCACTGTATAGGTTGCAATGGCAAGAAGCCAACAGTGAAATCAAACTCATAAGCACCCTATAGAAAACCCCTCAAATTACTGCTGTGCTGTTTCCAGCTGTATTTCCAGGGAACAAGAGCTGTACAGATTTCTGTGGAATGACTGGATTACTTAACACAGCTTGATTGGCTTTGTTCCTGCCCCTGTTCTCTTTGTCTGGCAGCTGACCACCATACTGGTTTGGTTTGATATAAGACCGAAATGAACACAACCACTGATGGGCACCTTCTTTTCACTCTGTTCTCCCTTGCTCTCATGCCCAAATCTCACACAAACCCCATATACCTTGCAAAAGGAGACAGAATTATAACTGAGTTTAAGTAAAGCAAGGTTATTGTGTAGCACTTTTCTTCATTCCCCAAATCCATCAAATTTGAGTTATTTCCTTTGTTTTCTGTTTGTAAGTGTCTGATTTTGTGGTGTGTGAAAAGAATGACATTTTAGATCTTTCTAATTATATTAGTTTTCCTTCATTTTAAATCATTGTTGCTTCGTGTTCCTAGAGTAAGGGTGATTATTCACAAGTCATCTAGTCTTTCTCTTTTGGAAAAACTAATAGATAGCTACTCCTATCTTATAATATTTCATATAAGAATATATCACACATGGGATATCCCAAAGGGCACTTGATGGCTTTAATTGCTATAATCCATGAATTAAAGAAATGTTTCTGCAAGGTGATTGGCTCTTTCCCTGTTATATAAAAGCTCATGAATTCACATGGTCTAGTTTGGCTTTCAAACATTTTTGACTATTGATTAGAGTAAGATATAAGTTTATATTTTTACCCAATATGTAATGTAATATATGAAACAAAAGTTTTCATGAACAATACTTATCCTTCAGATGTGCAATGTGTCCTGTTTTCTTTTTCTTCTCTCTTTGCCTCCCCTTCTTTTGCTTCCAATCTCTTGCCTCTTTTTTTCCTCTTTTAATAAAAGGTTGCTGATTGGTCTTAGAAAATTGATTTTGTCATTCATTCAACAACATAGTTTGAAAAATATTGCATTAAATTTAGCAGGTTTTTTAAAAAGTGTTAATTTTCTTTCTTTTTTTTTTTTTAAAGAACAGAGTCTCCTCCATAGGATACTAATTCCATTGCCTGTTTTGATAAAATCATTAGGAAGATAAATTTTGTAATTCACTAGTGGCTTGTAACGTATTAATAGCACTGTGTACTAAGTGCTTAATTATGCCAGATGTTGTGTTAAATGGTTTATATATATTTGTCATGAACATTTTCTCATTTAATCCTCATAATTACCCTGAGAGGTAGAAACTGTTATTATATTCATTTTTGTAGCTGATGAAATTGAGGCTCAGAGTGGCATATCAGCTTTTCTAAGAGTAACACAGTAAATTCAAATTCAAGATCGTTGGACTCAATGACTGTGTCCTTTCCTCAACTTTAAAAGATTAAGTGCTTTTGTGAAGCATCTGTACACAAAACAAAGAAAAATAGACTTGTAATGATGATTGCCAATTTTAATAATGTAAACTAAAAATTGAAATTTTTTGATAAAATAATTTTCACTCTGTAAAGAAAAGTAGAAAAAAGAAGGGAAGGAATGAAGGAAGGCAAAAACACCTTCCAGAGCAATGCATAGAAAAATTTCCTGCTTTTTTAAAATCTTATATAATTATATCTTGTGAAAGTTTTCATTTTAAGGAAAAAATAAATAGACATATATGGAATTACATCTTACACTACAGGCCAGGCTATTTTAACAAGTCAGAGGAACTCAATATGAATGAAAAGTGGAATTTTCCTTTCATTTTCTATAATGACTATGTTTGTTGAAGAGAAAAACGGAGGAAAAAAATGACCATCATGCCTGGGTTTGAAGAACAAGTTGTTTATATGTGTAACACATTGGACAAATTGTTTGGGATTGCTTTGACTCTGCAGAAATGTGACCACTGAAATTCTTAAGCAAGGTGTGGGGCTATCAACTCCGTGAAACTAAGTCAAGTAAGAATGAGTATTTGTGAGGGTAATTCACTTACCTCATTTTTCCAGTCCCTCTCAGTAAAAGAGGAAATATTTTAGAAAGAAAATAATGAGTACAGTTGGCTTTTACGACCTCTTTTTTTTTCCTGTCCCAACCCCTGTCACATTCCTAGGTTTAATACTAGACAGTTGCAGTCTTCTCTCTCTCTCTCTTTCTCTTCCTCACTGTTTCTCCTCTCCCTTTTTCTTTCTTCTGTCTCATCTCCTCTGTCTCTTCTTTCATTTTACATTCTTACCTGCATTATAACCTTTATTCTCTTATAAAAAAGACAATTCTTGTATCTTCTAAGATGCAAATGTGGCTTATTATTGCTTATAAAAATGATGATCTAGAAAAATAACAGTCTGTCTTTTTCCATCTCTTTCTTCCATAATCCAAACATATACTTTCAGGAAAGAAAAATATGTTACCCTATGTGCCTATAGTCTTTGTATCACCATTAAAGTGAAAATAAAAAATTCCACACTAAAAATTGGCATTGACCCAGGTACTTCTGCTATACGAACTATAAATGGACCTTTATAAGCACATTCTTATACAAGGAGATGGACTTGTTCAATATGTAATTGCTGAGATGCTACCCCAGAGGAGAATTTGAAAGCAGGCAGGTGCGCTCTAGATGTAAGCCTCATTGAACTCAAGGTCAGTATTCTAAAGCCAGCCCCCTCAAGGGTACTCAGACAAGGTAGAGTAAGATGAACTTGGGTTCAGAGATACAATTACAAAAATGTGTTTTGAAGCCTAGAAGAAGATAAGAAGCAATACTTTCAGTAATGGTAGAGTGTAGTAAGAACATGATTGAGATATACTAATGAAGCTCCCAAATGGTGCTCTGTGTATACATATTTGGTTTATGAATAAGAGTGTGAGACCATCCACACACATAACCGCAACTATGTTGAACACAGATATACAAATCACGGGGCAGGTTTCTGTGTGTTAATAAAGTGAGGTGAAGAACTTGAAAAAAGCATTGTGTATTCAGACAAGATGGAAGATAAGGGAGAACAGCATTATTAGGTAAGAATTTTCAGAGATCGTAGCTTATAGTTGCCCTGACTTGATTGTTTAATAGATTTAATGTTACTTTAGTGTGATTTTGTTTATATATTTCAAAGTGAATCTTTAAATAGAATCCCAGTTTACACATTTTTAGCTATGAATTCTACTGATTCAGGATTCTTTGGGATCTTTGATCGTGTAAGCGCTATCAAGTTATCAGCTCCCTACAGCACCATTGGCTCTAGTAACTCAGGGTGACTTAAAAAACCAATTTCCTATGTTGAAGTTAACTTTGTTTTGTTTTATACTTTGTGCTATAAATCTAACCTTGGTCAGCCTCCTTGGTCACAGGCAGGAATTGGCTAAGAGAAGTGGACACATTGCCAGAAATCTGTAATTTACCTAGGCAGGCCTCTGCCTAACTCTTCATCACTCTTAATTTCATCTTTTGTTGATTCAACTATTTCTAACAATGATAGGTAATTCACCTTTCACTTTTTTAACCTCATATTAAATATTTCCATTAAATATGTGCACAGTGAAAGCCAATTGTGCACATAATGTCAGGATGATTCCGTAATAACCTGCATTCGAATATGTTCTCTGGATCATATATGCTTTGAGAAAGAGGGACAGGAGAGAATTGACATTTATTGAGCATCTATATATGTTGTATTACTTAATTCTCATCAGAACTCAGAGATGGTAATTACATTTAGGAAACCCTATTAAAAGAGTGGAAGTGCCACTTAAAAGACTTTGTTTTAAGTAAATCCTAACTTATACTTGCCATTGTTGTTGCTTTGCAGCAATGAGAAATTTAAAGATATAAGTGAGAGCATGTGAATGATAAGACATGAATCATTACCATTTGCCTCACCTTCACAGTGAATTATTGGAAATAATGCACATGAAAAAGGAAATGGCACATTAATTAATATAACTTTGTACCATTTCTTTCTCAGGGAAGACAAAGATTCATTCTTCTGGTCAAGTAAGGAAATAATTCTAATTTACTTTCATGTAGGTTGACTAGATAAAGGAGCCTTGGTAGAACCATAAGCATAAACTATTTTAACATGTTCATTTAATTTGTCTCCTGGGAAAGGGGTTCTGATGCAAGGGTTCTTTGAAGACAGAATGATGTCATGTTTAGCTTCCGTTTCTTTTTGTCCTACTCTAAACTTCATGATATAGTAATAAACAATTATTTTAAGTTTATTTTTTTTAATTTTTATTTCTTTTATTTTTCCCCCTAAGATTTATTTATGCATACAAGAGCTGGGGTACAGGCCAGAGACGCGGGGGTGAGAGGACCCACCAGAGACAGAGTGGGGAACAGAACAGGCAGATTGACCGAAGTACACGCTGAGGGGAGGAGTGAGCGAGTCAGGAGAGGTCTGCTGCGCGATGTGGGTTCTCCCTGGCTGGCCGGGGATTGAACTCATGCTGCAGAGGCTGCGGATTGCTTCATAGTGCAGTGCTTAACCCCTTGCGCCACTAGGGAGGCCCCTAGTAATAATTTTTATTTTATTTATTTATTTATTTATTTATTTTTTAATAGAGGCATGTTTTTTTTTCTATCTATTTATTATTTGTTTGTTTGTTTGTTTGTTTTTTGTTTATACATGCACTGGGTACAGTCAGAAGCGCGGGAGAGTGAGAGAATTCACCAGAGCCAGAGCAGGGAGCAGAGCAGGCAGAAGGACCGAAGTACACTGCTGAGGGAAGCAGCGGGCAGCAGGAGAGGTCTGCGTGCCATGTGGGACCCTCCTCCGGTGGCCGGGGAGCAGCCGGGGATCGAACTGGCGCCGCAGAGGCCACGGGCAGCTTCGCAACCCAGCGCTCAACCGTTGCGCCACCGGGGAGGCCCCCTAGTAATAATTTTAAACAGATTTCTAAAAAAAAAGGTGGTGTGAAATGTTTTAAAATATAGAACCAACTTTTTCTCTAAACTTCAATATTTGTGGTGACTTTATCAAGTTTCTGTGGTTTATTTTTAGATGATGCTCAATATTATTTTAATGGAATGTAGTAATAAATATGTTCATATTCATTTATACATTTTTTTAATCAATAGACATTTAATGAGGACTTAATATATTCCAGATAGACATATTTTAGATTAAAATATGGATACTATAGTAAAACCAGCCTTTAAGTAACTTAAAATTTTAATGTAGGGGCCTCCCTGGTGGCGCAGGTGGTTGAGCGCAGAGCTGTGAAGCTGTCTACCTCTGCAGTACGGGTTCCCAGGTTTGATCCAGGCTGGCAGGGGAGATACCCACATGACACAGCAGACCTCTCCTGTCTCACCCGCTGCTCCCCTCAGCAGTGTATTTCGGTCAGTCTGCCTGTTCTGTTCCCAGGTCTGTCTCTGGTGAATCTTCTCACCCTCCCACACATCTGACCTGTACCCCAGTTCTTGTATGCATGAATAGATAAATCTTAAAAAAATTTAATGGAGAGAGAGGTAAAGAGAGAAATTATAATAATATATTAGTCTTACAATAAACATATGAAAGAAGTAAATTACGTGGAAATTTGAAATTTTCCAGGGAGAGTTGGGAGAAGGTTTCATAGAGTAATTTAGCATTTGAACTGCTTCGTAAAGGAGTAATAAAGAGTTGTTTAGAGAGTATGTGAAGATAGAATGTTCTAAAATGGGATATAGCTTTGTAAAACTATTGAAAGGAACTGGTATATTTAAAGAATTGTAGGAGTTTAGTAACATTACTAGTGGAGAGGATGGGGAAATGGATTAGGCTGGAAAAATATGCTTGAGATATTTTTGTGGTATAGTTGGTTATTTCCTCATAGGAACATGGAAAATGTTTAATTTCAACTAAATTTTAGTAAGATGTGGCTTTTCCTATTTACCCACTTTAATGGAATTTCTATGATATACCTTTTAGTGATTCTTCTATAGCAAATGGCATATGAAACCCTTAAAATGATAAAGTTGTGTGTGCAGAGTGTGATGTGATGTGTATGGTGTTTGGAATGATGTATTGGAAAAATTGCTAGTCACTTCTCCTTAAAATGATCCTTTTTGAAGTAACCCATAGTTTGTCAGTTAATATTCTGAAAACTTGTAGGTCAGTCAAATGAATCTAAATCCTAAGAAGTAAGGGATGCTAACATAAATGCAATTGTTAATAGCCTTTATTTCTATTTTAAGAGAAAAGGCTGAATATGCAGAACATGCAAATGTATATCATTTTGCTAACTACAGAAGAAAGTTAACTGGATGTATTTAGGTTTTTCATTCTGTAAGCTACCTATGAAATAAACTTTTAATTCTTTATTCCAGAGACAGGTTTCATTTTCACATAATGAGAAAGCCCAGCTATATAATGTTATTTAAGAAAAATTTTCTTTCTTCCAGAGAAACACCTCTGCAGTTCCAGAATTCATTTTAGACAAATTATAGTTTTTTCAACTTTAAATTGCGTGGATAGGTCATTATCAGATTATAGAGAGCATGGTATGCTTTACAAGTTGAAAAGTTTTCCATCAAGTAATAACAGCAGTGAAAATTGTCAGAGAAACAACTAATTAATCTCTGCTCCTTTACAGCTGTTTAATGCAATGCATAACTAAAAGTCCTGTTAAATTAATTAATGATTTCAATTATGAACTTTTCTCCAAAATGTTATGATTCGTATCAGACTGATAATGCAGTGACCTGAGAGTGTGAAATCTGTGTTATGAAGAGAGTCGCCAGTTAATTGATTCACAAATTATTTAAAGTTTGTTGCACCCAAGGGAGTGCTTAGTTTCACGACAGTCGTTTCTTAAAGTGTACAAACTCCTTTTTTACCTTAAGAATGTCTTCAGTTATTAAGCGTGATAAAATGCCACCATGTTTCCGTGATGATGAGTAATCTTAGCATTTATGATTTAAAATTTGTAGGTGAATATGTGGGAATTAAATCTATGTTGGAAGGACAGAAGTTAGCTAAATTATCAGTGACTCTTTCATGGTAGTTTTTAAAATTGCTTTTATTTTAGAAACTTTAATTTTCTCAACATCATCTTCTTATACATTTTGTTGTGTTTGATTTATCTTAAACATATTTCATGCTGTAAGACAACATAATTACACATTCTTAAGAAATTTTGAATGGATGAATAATGCAATATAAGTTGACCTGATAATTGATGTTTGAAGTGTTTGGATTGCTGGTAGTCTTAAATACCTGCTTAAAAATTGGAGAGGGCATTTATTTTGTAATATAAGAAGATTAATTTCTGTAGCACACCTTGAGTCTATTTTTTATAATATGTAGAAAAAACTTAAGTGAGTCATCCAGCATGGTTATTTTACCTATAATTTAAATAGCAAATAAAAATATACATATGTACAAGAAGGGAAGGGTCAATACTGTTATTAATATTTCACAATATATTTATTAAAGTTTTATTAATGCTTCTCTGCTGAACTTGGAATGATATAACCATAAGTAAGAATGCTTTCTGGAATGCTCATGGCTAGCCAAGGTGGGAGAGATACCTGAGGATATACTATGAAACAGAAGGAGAAAGAAGCAGGGAAATCTCTGGCCATAAGTGGTAGCTATATTATGAGTGGACTTTATCATCTTTTTTTCTTCCATATGCTCACCTGTGCTTATGAATAGCTTAAAAAGTCTAGTGCTTTTAGGGTGATTGAATGATATCCTTAACAGTCTGACACCAATTTGATAGGCAGTATAAGAGAGGCATTTTAAATTTAACATGAAAAACAAATTTTTTTTTCCTTTAAAGAAATTTGTCCTTCAGTTCTGAATGAGTGTATTTATTTATAAGATGAAGCAGGAAGCTTATATTCTGGAAAAACACTATATTTGCAAAGTTTACTTATTCTGGTGACTCTTCTGTTTCACTTTTCTCATTTATTTTTTGACCCAAGAAAATTGCTCAAGGAGAAGAAAATAGAGAAACAGTATTATTAAAAATAAGTTTATCTTTGTTGAACTTGCTGCAGGGCAAAAAAGAAATGGACTTGAAAGGGAAGTAAATTTATACTAATTTTTGCATTGTAGGAAATGTACTATTTCAGACACTGACTGACTGCTTCTGTTTTCTAAAATTAAGGAGCCTATAATCTCAGCACCATTAACAAGTGCTGTCATTCAGATACACAGTGTCTGGCTGATTTAAATAAAATGAAATGAAGATAGTTGTTTCTGGTCCCTTGGCTTCACTCATTGCCATAAACATATGCTCTGCGTCCCGCTTCTTTCCATCTTATTTATGACTTTAATTTGTTGTGTGGGCTGCGCTAGAAATTAAATTTAATATAATTCTCCAAGGGACCCTGTCATATAATAACATGGTAATTTCTGTGTATCCTTTTGAAAAATGAGGAAATTAATTCTTCCTGACATGTTCTAATTATTCCAGTGTGAACGGCAAATCCGTTTTTCCTAGCCCCTGAAGTGTTATAGGCAAATGGCTGGTGTTCAAAGCTGAGGTGCTAATGCTGACCAGCAGTGCGTTTAATTTGAAACATGAGCAGACACCTTTCAACACACCTTTGTAATATTGGAGTACTTTACAGAAATTAATTCACTACTTATTTGGCAGCTTAGCCTTGGGGTTATGTTTTTTTATTCATCAATACTATAGCTATGTTAGCATAATATTTCCTGTTTCCTTTAGTGCTTGACATCTATGTATGAAACTTGAAAGTGCAATGGATAGTTCAACTATCCATTTTCATCCAATATGAATAAAAGAGAATCCACGCACTTTAGAAATACTAGTTGTATGCCAAATTGCATTTATAGTTTATAGAGAGGTGTAGTAAAGTCTTGAACTTAATTATAGTCTGTGGTTAGCAGCTTTACCTGAAATTACATAGTATAGGAATTATTGGGACAATCTTGCTGTGAAAAGACTACTACTATACACTTTGCTGCTGTCCTGCTGCAAAATTTCTCTCGTGCAAAAATTCAGCGTATTATATGGGAGTGATACAATGAAAAATCATGAATAGAATTTATGGAATAGGTATCTCAAATTCTGAAGTCTACCTGGAAGAAAGAAGCTATACCTTGCAAGATAAAGGATTAAAATCATTTTTGGGGTACTATTGGCCATGTGACGTGTGATTTGGTCATTTGGATTATTTGGACTTATTCATAGACACTCTGTGGTATTTTTTAGAGGAATATCAAAAAGAACATTGGTTACTTGGTCCTATATCTGTTATCTTTATTGTAAAACTAGCTATTACATACATTTCTCTAATCAGGTCAATTATTTGTGTCAGCCCTAATATAGTTCCTTTGTTTCAGTGAGCAGTTCATAAATGCCATTACATATTGGTCATGTATTGTTATGGTTAACAAGAAAAATGAGTACATGAGATCCTATTTAAAACAGAAGATAGAAATGTACTTAGAATTAAATAAAAGCAGTACAATTGTGTTTAGACTGGCTGCAATCAAGATTTTTCTTTTGTTTCTCTGTATAACATTCTCTTTAAATTTTAACTTAAATAGGAGAAATAGCAGTGATAGTAAATAATTATTCTGATAAATACTATTTATATTAACCATATATATATATTTTTTTTTTGCTGATAATCTAGCTGCTAGATAAAATTTTATTATGCATCAATTAGTAAGGACTACTGTCAGATTTAGATTATGGACAAGCATACTTAAGACTTCTCTATCTTAGCCTTCCTTACACTAGATCAATGGAAAAAGTGGGATTCTTTTAGCCAGAAACTGTGGAGAAAAGACCTCTTTCTCGGTGCATCTTGGCACTCTTAAACTCCTGGAAGTGGTCAAGAGAACATAACTACATGCTTCTTCCCGTTGAAGTGCATGCCACTCTGTACTGTTCTTGTCAAGTAAAGTTATTTCAAGCTTATTTCTGTAGTTTTGGAACATGAAATGGGGTATTGGGCGGTAAAAAGGGAATCATATTGTCCCATCCTAGTTTATAGACTATACTGTTGTTAAGGATTTCCTGATCCTGCACTTCTTGTGCTCTAGGGAAGGAAGGGAAATTTACTGCTCATCTCTTCGTTTGTTTCCTTTCTTTTTTAACTGAAATTATAGAAGAATCTCACCAGATAGCAGAGACAGTAGTTAGAACACATCCAGATTCCTATCAGAGTAGATCTACCCAGAGCACAATAAATCATTTAAATGAGTTTTATGAAGGAATTGAGGACTAAAGAATCATCTCTATTCTTAATATTTTTCAAAATTAAAGATCCATGAAAACTTGTTGGCCAGGTTAAAATAAGCTTCTCATATAAACAATTATGCATGTACCTTGTTCCATTCTCTTTCAAGGAAAGAAGCTGCAAATATTATTATATGCCTCCATCTTGGGATGCTACATTCAGTGGATTCAGTAAAATAATTAAAAAGAAGCAAATAGTCCCCAATTTTGACATTTTTTAAAATGTTACTTAGGCTCAGTTGTAATCATTTTAATAAAAAAACTAATTTCAAGTTAATATCTAGAAAATGTATTAAATTTATTTCCATATAAGTTTTTTAGTTAACATCATTACTTTTATGTACTTTATTGTATTTTTTATTGAATTAATATTGAAATACAACACCATATATGATTCACAAGTATAAGTTCACACCTATTCAGAAGTCTGTTACCACACCACACCCACTACCAAGAAACCCACAGTCCTCCACCATAATCCACTGGGACTCCTCCACACTTTGCTCCTCACCCTCCACACTTCCCTTGTGGTTCCTCAGATTTGCAGTTAGATTTCTAGGGTTTTGTCTGATCCTTTGTTTAAGTGAAGTCATCTGGCATTTGTTTTTGTCCATCAGACTTATTTTGCTTAGCATAATCCTCTCCAGTTCCCTTCATGTTGTTGCAAGTGGCAAGATTTCATCTTTTTTTTTTTTCTAAGTATTTTCCCATTGTGGTGTGTGTGTGTGTGTGTAGTACATCTTTTTAATTCACCCTTCTGTTGTTGGGCACTTTGGCTTTTTCCATAACTTGAATTATTGTTTTGGCATTATTCAGGAAGATACCTCGGAATGGATGACTGGATTGTATATCTGTTTTGAATATTTTGAGAAAGATACTCTTTCTCATAGGAGCTGGGCCAGTCCCACCAACAGTATACAAGGGCTCTTTTTCCTCCACACCCTCTATAACACTTGTTGTTTTGGTCTTTTTGATATGGACCATTCTCATGAGTATGAGGTGGAATCCCATTGTAGTTTTATTTGCATTTCCTGATAAGTGATGATGAGCATTTTTTCATGTGTTTGTTGGTTGTATGCATGTCTTCTTTGGAGAAGTATTTATTTATTTATTTATTTATTTATTTATTAAAGATTTATTTATTTATTTATTTATTTATTTATTTATTTATTTATTTATTGCACTGGGTACAGTCAAAAGTGCGTGAGGGTGAGAGAATTCACCAGAGCAGGGAGCAGAACAAGCAGACTAACAAAGTACACTGCTGAGGGGAGCAGCAGGTGCAGCAGGAGAGGTCTGTTGCACCATGTGGGACCCTCACCGGCGGCCGGGGATTGAACCAACGCCGCAGAGGCTGCGGGCAGCTTAGCAGCCCAGCGCTCAACCGCTGTGCCACCAGGAAGGCCCTAGAGAAGTATTTATTTATATCTTCCCATTTTTTTGATTGGGTTATTTGATTTCTTTTATTGAGATGTATGAGTTCTTTGTTGATTTTGAGAAAAGCTCCTTGTCAGATGTATGATGTACAAATATTTTTCCCATTTAGTAGGGCTTCTTTTCACTATACAAAAACTTTCACTGTGCAAAACCTTTTTAATTTAATGTTTACCTATTATTGCTTTTATTTCCCTTGTTGTTATAGTTGAGTCCCCAAAGACATCACTGTAGCCAGTGTCATGGAGTGTTTAACCTATATTTTCTTCTAAGTATTGTGTGGTTTCAGACCTTACATCCAAGTCAATCCATTCTGAATCAATTTTTTTGTATAGTGTACAATAGTGGTTTAGTTTCATTTTTCTGCATGTGGATGCCCAGCTTTTCCAGCATCATTTGTTAAAGAGACTTTCCTTTCTTCATTGTTTACCGTTTGGCCCCTTTGTTATAGGTTAACTGCCCATACACATATAAGCTTATTTCTGAACTTTCATTTCTAGTCCATTGATCTGGTTTTATTCTGGTACCATATTGTTCTGATTACTATAGCTGGTAGTATAGTAATGCTTCCATTCTTTTTTGTCAGGATTGTTTTGACTATTTGGGGCCTTTTGTAGTTCAATATACATTTCAGTAATGTTCGTTGTATTTCTTTGAAGAATGTCATTGAAACTTGGTAGGGGTTGCATTGAATCTTTATCTGCTTGGGTAAAATGGCTGTTTTAACAATGTGGATTCTTCCAATCCATGACTAGGTAATATCTTTTTATTTCTTTGCATCTTTATATGTTTCTTTTAATAATGTCTTATTCTTTTCAATATATAGATCTTTTACCTCTTTTGTTTATTCTTAGCTATTAAACTTTTTTTGATATGTTGGAATTTGATAATTGGACTTGTTTTCTCAATTTCTTTCTCTTCCAGTGTATTGTTTGCATATAGAAACACAAATGATTTTTGTAGATTGATTTTGTAGTCTACCACTTTGCTGTACTTTGATTTATTATTTCTAGTGGTTTTTTAATGTAGTCTTAGGGTTTTCTGTGTATATTATTATGTAATCTACAAATAGTGATAGTTTTACTTTTTCTTTCCCAATTTGGATTCCTTCTATTTATTCTTTATTTGAACATAAGAAACTTGATACATATATATGTTAAATTTTATTTTAAAATTTGTTTATTACATATTTTGCGTATATATATGTATGCATACACACACTCACCTGCACATAAACACATACATTTTTCTAAGAGGCCTATGCTAGATTTTTCTTTCCCCATTAAACTCATTGATACTTTCCTTTTTACATCAGTGTGTTTGTTTCATAAATCAATTTCATTCCTGTGGCAAGCTTATTCAATTTTGTTTACTGATGACTCTAGATTAGAACAAAATCTTTCCTATACTCACATATATTTATAATTTTACAACACAAAGAGGCAGGATTTGTTAAACAGGTACTATATCCCAGTCTCTGTAATAATCACTTCATATACATGTGAAACCAAAAACACTGTTTGAGCTTGTATATATTTATAAATAAAAATTTGTATTTTTTGGGGGGGTGTAGAAAAACTGTCAGAGGTGTAGGCGGTGAGAGGATTCACCAGAGACAGAGTGGGGAGCAGAACAGGCAGTTTTACCAAAACACACAGCTAAGGGGAGCAATGGGTGAGACAGGAGAGATCTGCTGCACAATATGTGGGTTAGCTCCCTGGCCTGGGATGGAACTCAGGCTATAGTGTTGATAGCGCTGAGTCTTAACCCCTAAGCCACCAGGGAAACCCCAAAATTTGTATCTTGATGTCCCTCTGTATATACTTTCCCTAAGTTTTACTGAGAACAGAGAAGTAATTTCCCAATATTATATACTATATAGGTAGGGGAAATGAATATTTTAACATTTCAAGCATTTAGAATAATGCCTGTAATTTAGTAAGCCTTCACTGATTATTAATTATTTTTATTTCTTTAGAGTTTTGTGGATCCTGAATTTCAACAGATATTCTTTGAGCACTTGTAATATATAAGGTCCTCTTTTAGGTATTACAAATTACATAAAATATCTTTGTCTTTCCTCTTATGGAGTTTATGATCTAGCAGGGTTGGGAGAATTTTTTATATTTAAAATATTTCAAGAGTGAATTTATAATGCTCTCACATTCTTGAGTTCACACTTTTGACCAAATTTTATTCTTGCTTCACAGAGAAGGTTAAGATTCTATGAACAGATAAAAGTTTGAGGTGTAGGGTGAGGTGGGGTGATTCATACATATTAAATTTAAGGTATGAGTATGACAAATATATAGAGAAATAAAATAGTTAAAAGCAACTAGTTTCTGGACCCTTCCTATAGAAGAGTTACAGAATTTTTTACTACTTAGAATGTATTTTCTCATTTGATCCTTATAACAATCCATTGAAGTGGATGTTATTAGCAACCTTATTTTACAGATAAGGAAACTGAGTCAGAGAGGTTAAGTGCCTTGCCCAAAGTCTCAGAGGTAGTAGGTGACAGAACTGGGACTTAATTTAGGTCTATCAAAATTACACCTTGCAAAAGCGTGACAATGAAAATCAAAAGAGAGCTCTGGTCTGGAGTTAAAATTGGGAGTTATCTGCATTGGAGTCATATTTAAAGCCATGTAATAGGTGATAAGTCTCTGGGTTGGGGGAGGAAGGGGTGAAGGATGCTGTAACAAAGTACCACAAACTGAATAGCTTAACATAACAGAAGCTAATTCTCCCTTAGTTCTTGAAGCTAGAAGTTAAAAATGAACATGTTGGCAGGGGCCATGCTCCTTCTGAAACCTGTAGGGAATCTTTCTTTCCTTCTTCCCAGCTCCTGCTGATTTGATGTCACTTCCTTGGCTCACAGCAGTATAATTTCAATCTCTGCCTTCATTGTCCCATGGAGTTTTCCTTTTGTCTCTGTGTCTTCATGTGGCCATCTGCTTATGACACTAGTCATACTACATTAGGATCCCACTCACTCCAGTATGACCTCAACTAATTTTATCTGTATCATATTTATATACAATTACATTCAGAAGTTCTATGGGCTACTATAGAAGTTCTATACTCTTTTGTGGAGGACACAATTCAACCCATAACTCTAGATATTTATGGCTTACTTTTTTTTTTAAACCAAATGCAGACATTGGCTACTTTTAAAACAGTCTCCTATTGCAGTGTTGTTTGTTCATTAATTCTGCAAATGAAATGTTAGTAGATTGGAATGTTTGGTATATATTAAGCTTACAAATTTGTTGTGCTATGTATAGTTGAAGTCTCTCATCTACTTTGCTCACATAGTTGCATAATGAAAGCAGCGCATTATTATATTAATTATGTTAATTCAATATTGTGTTATGAATTATGTTAATTCTATAAATATTTGTTGAGCACCTACTGTGGCCCAGAACCATGGTTGAAACTGTAGGGCACACTTCTCAACTGGTGCTTTGCACAAAGTTGATGTTTTGGTCACAAATATTCAAAGATGTTGTTCCTTTCAGTCTCTAAGGTGTTAAGTAGCATTTGGGGTGGCTGGATCCTTGGACAAAGCACTAGGCACTAGTTTCTTGAGTTTTTTCCTTCAGCATGCCATATAAATATTAGCATTGTCTCTGTGTGCCATAGAATATAAAAGATGGGGGGCATTTCTGTGTTTACAGAGAAGTCTGTGTTTATAGAGAAGTCATCACTGCCTTCCTGGAGATTATAATCTCACTGGAAGCTAAATTATAATCTCACTGGAAGCTATAAATGATTTATAATGAATGACTTAGAATGAAAGCCCGTATGTGATAAATGACAAATGAGAAATCAGAGATTTTAAGAGACAGATTTAATTTTATTTGAACTATGAAGTCCGGGTAAATTAGTTTTATAAGGGATGAAGAAACACTATAGACAGGAAGTAAGGTAAGAGCCAAGTTATGGGCTTGCAAACATATAAGGTGCTTTAGTGAGTGAGGAGCAGTGCATTATTTTTTCATGAGAAGAGGTTTTGTATAGGAAGGTATAAAAGACATAGAAAGGTGAATTGGAGTCAATTACTGAAAAAAAAGACTTAAGGACTATGATCATGTGTTAAATATTTTTGGTCAGCTATAATATCTAGGGAGACTTCTGCATATATAAAGTATGCAGCCAAAAACTTAATTGGCTAATTGAATCCTTAAAACTGGGGATGGTAAAATCAAAAAAAGAAGAAAATAAAACAGTAGCATATTCTATTTGAGGTCTAATACAATTATTTTAATCATTGAAAGGTTGCTTATTTCGTAGTCTTAGTTACATAAGGCATTTTATGGTTCACTTATTATGTATCTTTGGTTTGTGTAGTTTAGTAGTAATAACATAATAATCAGTAGATTACTGAGCTGGAGGGAAGATCAATAACGGGTGTTGTAAGATATTTTTTGAGGGGGGGAACTTATTGTATATTAAAATGCTTATTACCTACCTTTTCAACACTAAATTTCTTCATCTTTAAAATGAAGATGTTGAAAAGAATTTTCTAGGTCCTACAAGAACTAAAATTCTATGATTTGACTACTTATAGAATTTATTATTGTGTAGTTTATGTTCTTTAAGGAATACTTGCATACAGATTTCATGCTTTGGTCTATTAGCTGATATTTTGTGTGCATATCATTATATTGCGGCAATTTAAAGTTAATTTGGAATTTGAAAAAATATATAAAACAAGCAATTAAAAATAAAAAGTATGTTTTAAGGTTAACTTTTCAGTTCTTCAAGCCATAACCCTCTTCAGAAGAAATTAAATTTGATTGCGCTTAAAATCATGTGATTTTTACAGAACATACAAATTATTTTTGCTGTACCCATTATTGGTATTTATATACATTCATTCTTAATCAATAGTTATTTTCTTTCCTATTGCAATGGAACACTGAAGAAATGATTCTTGCAGTTTCATCAGCTGTGCAGATGAATTCTCAGTTAATATAACTAAGTATGAACTGCGGTAAATGCAATGATTTATTTTGCATATTTTACAATGAGGCAGTGCAATAGTTATATACTTGTAATAGCTGGTTCAAAGTATAAGTTGGAATGTTATTATCTAATACAAATTGAATGCTAAAAAGCATCCAGATAATATACAAATATATCTTTAAATATTTGCCAATTTTTCCTGTGACTATGACTATAAATTAAACTATAGTACTTTTCTCTCAAGTGGGTATTTTTATTTTTAAAGTCTCTAGAGGTGGTCCTTCAGACAAATAGTTGATGTAGTTTTCTATTCACTTACACAAAACATTTATTGAGCACTTGCTTATGAGCCAAATGTTCCGCTAGAGGCTGGAGATACAAATCTAAACAGGAAAGGGTTTTTAATGTCAAAGAGCTTATTGATGAGAGAGGGAGACCAGATGGGAACATAAAAATTATAGTATGATATGTTATATAATGATGAAATTTTATATAAAGTATGTGAACTAACAGAAGAATAAATGAAATTTAAGATGTGTAAAGGAAATTTTCATCAAAGAAAGTAAACTCTGTAATGACATATGATGGGATCTTTGTTTTGATCACTATTCTATCTCTTGTGCCTAGAATAATGCCAGGAATATGTTATGTATTTTAATAACTATTTTTGAATATTGAATCAATCTGGAGGCGAGGGGAGACAAGATTTAGCAAGGACATTCCCAGAAGCAGGGAAAACTGATAGAAAATGTCTAGTGCTGATTTTTCCTAGATAGGTATTTCTCCAACTGTGGTTTGAACACCAATAACTGGAATAATTTACTGGATCTGGGTGCTTGTTAAGAATGCAGATTGCTTTATAAAATTTTTACTTAAAACTTTTTCATTGAAGCAGTATTATAGCATTATGTAAGTGTAAGATGTGTTATTAAAAATCAGCATGTGTTTATACTGCCTTTAGTTCACCATTAAAAGTCCAATTCCATCCTTCAACATATAAGTATTACTTTTACCTTTTATCCACGCTCTCCCCCCTTCCCTTCTAGTAACCACTAATTGGTCTTATAGTCTAAAAGTTTATTTTTATTTTATCTAGGTCTTCTGTTTGTTTTCTCTATGTAGCAAACATAAGTGAAACCATAAGGTGTTTGTTTTTCTTCATCTGACTTATTTCACTAAGCATAATTCCCTCTAGGTTTGTCCATGTTGTTGCAAATAGAATTTCATCTATTTTTAATAGCTAAGTATTTATCATGTATATTGCATCTTTATCCATTTGTCTGCTCATGGACACTTAGACTATTTCCAGCCCTTGACTATTGTAAATAATGCTGTAACAAATATGGGGATGTACATATCTCTTCAGATTAGTGTTTGTATAGTTTTCAGGTAAATACCCAGAAGTGGGATAGCTGGGTCATATAAAATTTATATTTTTAATTTTTTGAAGAGCCTCCATACTGCTTTCCATAATGACTGTACCAATTTACATTCCCACAAATGGTGTAAAAGTGTTCCTTTCCTCCACATCGTCTCCATTCCTATTTGCATCTTTTCTTTGGTTAATAGCCATTCTCAGGGGTGCGAAGTGATATCTCATTGTTGTTTTTAATTTCTGTTTCCTTACTAATAAGCGATGTGAACATCTTTTCATGTGCCAGTTCAGCTTTTGTATGTTTTCTTTGGAGAAGTATTTATTTAGAACTTCCTACCATTTAAAAAATTTTTTATTGAGGAAACATTGGTTTATAACATTGCATTTTAGAAGTATAGGAGCTCCCTCTTTAGAAGCTGTTACCACACTACACCCACTACCAAAGTACCCATAGGCCACCAGCATAGTTTATTGTCCCTCCCCACTTTATTCTCAACCTCCTTCTCCCTCCTCCACTGGTAGCTTCAGTTCTACCTTCAGATTTCTAGGGTTTGTTAATTAATTTGCCTTTATCTGACCCTTTGTTTTGTTTCTCTATACTACATATATAAGTGATATGATCTGGTATTTGTCTTTTTCTTGACTTACTTCACAAAACTAGTCTGCTCCAGCTCTATCCATGTTGTTCCAAATAGCAAGAGTTTATCTTTTTGACAGCTGAGTAGTATTCCATTGTGTAAATTCATATTTCCTTTCAAATTAGTGTTTTTGTATTCTTCAGGTAGGTACCTAGGAGTGGAATTGCTACATCATATGGAAGAGCCATTTTTTTATCTCTCGAGAAGCCTCCTGTTTTCCCTAGATGAGTCTACATTCATACCAACAGTGTAAGATGGTTTCTTTTTTCCCACATCCTTGCTAACTGATTTTGGTCTTTTTGATGTGAGCCATTCTCACAGGTGTGAGGTGGTATCAATTGTGGTTTTGATTTGCATTTCTTTGATGATGAGTGTTATTTCCTGTACTTGTTGGTCATGTGTCTATCTTCTTTGGAGGAGTATCTATTTAGATCTTCTGCCCATTTTTTGATTGGGTCATTTGTTTTCTTTTTGTTGAGTTGTATGGGTTCTTTGTACATTTTGATATCAGCCCCTTGTGGGATGAATGGTGTGCAAATATTTTCTCCCATTCAGTAGGGTTTCTTTTTGTTTGAGTGACTGTTTCTTTTGCTCTGCAGAAGCTTTTTAGTTTGTTTATATTCTCCTTTGTTTTCCTTGCTATTGGAAATGAATCCACAAAGACATTTCTGAAGCCTATATCATGCTGTGTTTTGTTTATGTTTTATTTCAATGCATTTTTATGGTTTCAGTTCTTATATCCAACTCTTTTATCCATTTTGAATTGATTTTTGTGTATGGTGTGAGATAGTAGTCAACTTTCATTCTTTTGCATGTGGCTGTTCAGTTTTCTCAACACCATTTATTGAAGAGGCTTTCCTTTCTACAGGCTTTTCCTCTTCCTTCTACAGTGTATATTCTTGGCCCCTTTGTCATAGATTAACTCCTCTGTAGTTGTAGGTTTATTTGTGGGCTCTCATCTATTCCATTGTTTTGTGTGTCTTTTCTTGAATTCTGTATTTGAAAGTAAGAAAAGAATGCCCATGTCTTTGTGATTTGGTTCTGGAGATTATTCTCTCTCTGTGGTGTAGTATTCACTTTAGGGCTCCGGTTGTACTTGCTTGTATGTTTTCATCTCCCCATTATTTGATTTCTAAATATTAAGGGGACAGAGATTCTACTTTTTCAGTAGATGGCACTGTATGCAGGGAGAGCTTATCTGTAGCTGGGTCTGGGGTGAGTAGGAGGAGGTCCTGTTTTTGGGGTTCTATGATGGGTTTTCCCTCAAGCCCTTAATCAGAGCTCAATGTATGATAATGTCTGTGGGGGATCTGCTATTGTCTTGTCTGCCTACTGGCTCTTTCTAGAGCTTACTGAAATGCAGAAATCTGTGGAGAGCCTGCTGTGGTGGGCCCACCCTCGGGCTCTTTCATGGAGCTTATTGAGGCTGTGTTAATTTCTATGGGATAACTGCAGTAGCAGGTCCACCCACAGGCCCCCTTTAAGGAGCTTTACTGAAGATATGTTGATGTCTGCAGAAGTTTGCTTCTGGATCCCCAGGAACTCACCTAAGTCTGTGAAGAATTGCTGTGTAGGGGCCTTGCCAGTTCTACCTTGCTATTTACAGGCCCCCCCTGGGCCACTGGGGCTCACCTGATTCACCTGGGCCCATCACTTGTTTATCCTGTTCCACTTATGCTGGGGTTCCCATCCTCTGGTTGTTATTCCTAGTATATACTATAATCATCTGTTTTTCTTTCAGAAGTTTTTGGATTTATTCTGCTGCAGTGTAGTTGTAAACAGAGGAGATGAACCCCTGTCTTCCCTCTGTCACCATCTTGCCCCACCCCAGTTACTAACTGTTGACCTCAACCCAGGAACTTGAGTTTAGAATTACCAGCATCTGCAGTTGGTTTCTACAGGTTGATTTTGATCAAGTTACTATATTAAAGTGCTCAGTCTATTATGATTACTAATATAACTCTTTATTTCCTACTTCAAAATGTTCCTCCTCTAACACTAATCCTGCATGTCTGCTCTTCCTTTGAACATCAAACTGCAAATTCTGAGCTTCACCCTCAGCGTTAGTCCTATGTACATTTTTTAATCAGGCTGGGTTTTTGTTATTGAATTCTGAGTTATTTATATCTTGGAAATTAACTCCTTGTGAGATCTGCAAATATGTTCAAATATCTTCCATTCATTCAGGTATCTTTTTGTTTTGATCAAGTTTCTTCTGCTGTGCAGAAGCTTTTTAGTTTGATGTGGTCCCATTTATTTATTTTTGCTTTTGTTTCTCTTGCTGTTGGAGTTGAACCCCTAAACATCTCTCTAAGGCTGATGTCCTTAGGAATATTTCTCCTATGTTTTTTCTTTGTATTTTATAATTTTATATCTTACATTCAAGTCTTTAATCCATTTTGAATTACATCTTGTGTTTGTTGTTAGAGAGTATTCTTACTTTTACTCATGTGGCTGTCTGGTTTCCCAATACCATCGATTGCTGAGGCTTTCCTTGCTCTCTGTCTCCTTTGTTGTAAATTAGTTGTCCATATATGTGTGGTTTTATTTGTACTACCTCAACTCTGTTGAATTTATGTGTGTCTATTTTTATTCCAATATGGTTAAGTTTTATTTGCTATCACTTTGTAGTATAGTTTAAAGTCAGGAAGTTTTACCTACATTTATTATTTTTTTTTCCTTCAGGGATGATTTTTCTATTTGAGTTTTTTTGTAGTTCCAGATGAGTTTCATTATTTTTTTGGTTTTATTTCTGTGTAGAATGTCATTTGGATTTTGATAGAGATTATACTTGATTTGGATATTGCCATAAATAAGTCATTTTAGTGATGATAATTTTTTATATCCATGAACAAGAAATACCTTTCCACCTCTTTTTGTCTTCTGTTTCATCAATGTCTTACAGTTTCCCATGCACAGGTCTTTTACATCTTTGGTTAAATTTGTTCCAAGGTATTTAATTCATTTTTGGTGTGATTGTAAATAGGATTATTTTCTCGAATTTTGTTTTTGCTAGTTTGTTATTTGCATATATAAATGCAGCATATTTTTTATGTATTAATTATGACCCTGCATCTTTGCTATATTTATTTCTAATAGTTTTTTTTTATTGGGATCTTTGGAATTTTCTATGTATATTGTCATGTACAAATAGTGACAGTTGTACTTCTTTCCAATTTGGTCCCTTTTGCTATCCTTTCTTGTCTAATTCCTCTTGCTACGTCTTCCAACACTAAATTGAATAGCGCTAGTGAGTGGTGAAAGTGTCTTTTTTTCTGAGCTTAGAGGATAAGCTTTCAGTTTTTTTTGTCATTGAGTATGATGTTAACTATGGGTTTGTCATATGTGATCTTTAGTATATTGAGGGAGTACAGCCCTCTGTACCCATTTTGGTGAGGGTTTTATCATAAAAAAGATGTTGAATTTTGTCAAGTACTTTTTCTACATTTATGGAGATGATCATATGATTTTTGTCTCTCTTTCTCTTGATATGGTGTATCATGCTTACTGATTTACATTTGTTGAACCATCTTGTATCCCTAGAATAAATTCCTTTTGATCATGATGTATGATATTTTGGCTTAAAGAGAGAAAATTCACAAATCTACTTTTGACTATAATTGACTTGGTGTATGTTTTTGAATTAATAACTGAAACTCTGAACTTTCTTAAAGTGCTTTTATAATGGTGTTGGTGTGTTTTCATTGTTACTAAGTCTCTAAGGGGGGCCCAAATATTTGTCATAAATAAAGTGATGCTAATTAAGTGTTGTTATTCATCTCTATCAATTAGCTTAAGTTAACTGTATGACTTTTGTTAGGCATAGAGGAATGGAAAGTTAAAGAGGTGACATAAAATTCTGTGAAATAAATGTTAATTGTAAAAGTGATTAAAATGGCTTATGTAATTCAAAAAACTATAAAAAATGGGGACCTTTTTTCCATGTAAAATATTTCACATGGAATCTGAGCCATAACAGGCCAATTAGGACACCAGGAGTTTAGTAAATTTAAGCCACCAATAACAATTAACATTAATATGCTTTATAGTTGTTAAAACATGCTATTTTTATAATGTTTAACTCCATTTTGCTCTTCCTCGTACTTTCTTCATTTAGTTTATAAATTTGATTATTTGCATTTTTAAACCTTTCATCTTTCTTAACTATAGTTTAGACTGAACTTCCCAAAGGGCGTTAGGGTTTTGCTTAGCTATTATGAAGTGAATTGAACTTTCATTTTTAATACAAATGTTTAAATTTACCATTGGCTTATAAATCTATATGAATTTCAGGGCTGTATCTTCACCTCTGTATGTATCTTCACCTCACCTACCACCAGTGTTCTTGTCTCCTTCTTGCTCTCAGATTGATGTCCTCTACCCTTGTCCGCCATCCCTTCCCCTTCTGGTAACTACTATATTTTTAAAAAAGTCTAAGAGTTGTTTTTGTTATGATGCTTTAGTTTGTTTCCTTTGGTTATTTATATTCTAAATATGAGAGAAAACATTAGATAATTGTCTTTCATTTTCTGATTTAGCATAATCACCTCAAGTTCTATTCATGTTGTTGCAAAAGGCAAGATCTCATCTCTTTTTATAATAGCCTAGTATTCCGCTGAGTATACCACAACTTCTTTATCTAGTTTTCCAGCTATATATATTGTTTAATTTGAAAATCTGTCTGGCTTGTTTGATAGATATTGTCATCTTAGAGATACAGTGTGTACTGTGTGCTAGGTATTGCTTGAGATGGTGAAGATATAAAAATGAGTAAGACAACATTCTTGCTCTCATTAAGTTATATACTAGTGGTAGCGCTGGGAAAGATATTCAAACATAACAAGTGAACAGGTACAATGGAGTAAAATTCAAGATGATAAATTCTATGAAAAAATAATCAAGCAGGGTAAAAGAGGTATATGGAGGGCTGAAGTAGGAGTGCTGACTGTTGATGTGTTTTCATTGTTCCTAAGTCACTAAGTGGGCCCTGGATATTTGTCATAAATAAAATGATGAGGGGTTTACTTTTTGGTTGTGATACAATAACATATTATGGATCTATAAGATCTATGGCTAGGGGCCTCCCTGGTAGCGCAGGCAGTTGAGCGGAGCGCTGTGGAGCTGTCATTGGCCTCTGCAGTGCCGGCTCTATCCCCAGTGGCCTCGGAGTAACCCACATGGCGAGCAGACCTCTGCTGTCTCTCCCACTGCTCCCCTCAGCAGTGTATTTCATGGGTCTGTATTTCCCGGCTCTGTCTCTGGTGAATCCTCTCACTCTCCCATGCATCTGACCTGTACCCAGGTTCTTGTATAAATAAAATAAATCTTAAAAAAAAAATCTATGGATAAAGTCATATTTACTCTGAGAGCAGAAAAACATGAAGGAGCAGGGCCTCCCCTGGTGGCACAGCAGTTGAGTGCTGGGTTGCGAAGCTGCCCACAGCCTCTGCAGCACTGGTTCAATCCCCGGCCGATGGAGAGCGTCCCACATGGCGCTCAGACCACTCCTGCCGCCCGCTGCTCCCCTCAGCAGTGTACTTCGTCAGTCTGCCTGTTCTGTTCCCCGCTCTGGCGAATTCTCTCACCCTCCCGCGCTTCTGACTGTACCCAGTGCTTGTATAAATAAATGAATCTTAAAAAGCAAAACAAAACAAGAAACATGAAGGACCAAATCAGGCAGGTATTTGGAGGAAGAGCATTTTCAGAAGAGGACTCTAGTGTCCTGCCATAAAGGAATGAACTTCATGAGTTTAAGGAATAATACTAAGAAGGCCTGGATAGCTGTCTGGTTTGAATGATGAAAATATGTAGGTTTTAAGTCATTACAAGGGATTTGATTTTTACCCTGAGGAAGATGAGAAATCATTGAGGGGTTCAGAGGAGAAAGTTGACATGATCTGACTTGGATTTAAAAAAAAGTTTGTTCAGGCTGCTGTATTGAGTATAGATTATATCAGGAAGACTAGTAAGAAATTTTTTTTAGTAATTCTGATAAAAGATGATGGAGTCTTGGCAGATTTAGTGAATAAATGAATGAGTAAACACTAAATAACAGTGGTTGCATGCCATTCTAAACAAATATGATGAGAATTAAGTAGGTCAGTCTTCCCTAGGAAGTAAAGTTCTCCTGAAATCTGAAAGAATAATAGTGAGTGATAAAATAAAAGGGCTGAGGTGGTGGGGAGAAGGAAGTAAATATTTTTGGCAAAGGAAAGAGCAAATACAAAGGTCCTGTGGTAGGAGGGTGAAGTTTGTATCTCAGGAACTGGATATTGCTGGTGAGGCCAGAGCTCATATGCAAATGATTTGACTTATTATTTATATCTAAAAATGTGCTATGCAGTTCTTTTTGTTTACATATTACAGTTGAGGGAATTGGAGCTTAGGGAAGTTTGTAGAGGACAGACCTCAGGACCCCCACACCTGCATACTCTAAATGGATTCTGCCATCTGATGCTTAAAGACAAAACACATTCTTATTGTGAAAGAACTTTAATAGAATAATGTACATAAAAAGTGAAGAGAAGAAAGGATAATATTGATAGTTTCCCAATAAAACAGTTACCCATCCTCTCGGGGGTAAATGCCCGGCCAAAGGGTTGGCTCAATGCAGGGCTGCTGTGTCTTAAAAACTTGCCACAGGTCTAAGGCACCTTCTGGCAGGGAACCACAGGAAAGGGGCAGAAGGGTCCAGGCAAAGTTGGTATGAAAGGAGCAAAATCAGTGCGAATCAAGGTAAGGGCTGCCATTGTCAGTCTCCCCATGGGTCTCTCACCCACATCTCTTCCAGGTGTCTCTACATGTGTCTGCTCCACACGTCTTCTTCCCTGTCCTCCAAGTCCCTGGTGCCAGTCCAAGGCTGAGAAGCAGATCTGTTTTCCTTCATACGTCTCTCTCCTCCACATGTCTCCTCCCCCAAGTCTTCTCCAAGATGTCTTCTTGTGGCTCAGCTCCACCCTAAATTAGGTGGGGCAAGGAACATGGAACCTCCCCTTTTTATGGAAATTATTCACTGTAATAAAATGAGAATTGGTCAGAATCAGATTGCTAAAAAATAGCAGAACTTGTTTGCTTATTTCTATCTCTTTTCCCATCTCCCCACTATATTCTCTAGAGTAAAAGTTCAGTGAAAGTAGAAACTTAATTTTGTTTGAAGCTCTATCTTCAGCAACTATACCAGTGCCTGGTACTTGGTAGATGCTCAATAAGTACTTGCTGAATGAAGGAATGAGAGAATGAATTAGAATCAGTGTGTATCTGACTTCAGAGTTCATCTTCTTAGCTACATCCTGTATTCTCATATACAAGTAAGATTGAACGTTCGAGAAGGTTTTGATAAGGGACCCAAACCTCAGGCCAGTCCAATCCAAAGATGTGGGAGTTTTGGTTGAGTGAGTGAACAACTAACTGATGAACAACTGAATGAATAAGAGTGTACTCCAAAGGGGATGAAGTAAAAGAACTCCTGAAGGGGAACTAAGAATAGACTAAGTGGTTCAAAATAAATTCTTCTGTAAGCTAGAATGGGTGAGAGGAGAAGAAGAAAAGAAGGCTCTGGTTCTAAACTGGGTAGCTAACTTCCACAATAACTTTCACTGGAACTTGGGCCTGGAAATTTTCTTGTTTTCCTATCCCACAGTTGCACATTGTTTTGACTTAGCTAGTCTGTTCCCTGGGAAACTGAACACAGTCAATATGTCCTACATAATTTCTTCCTCTTGTCCCCTTTCATTTTTTCACCCATTAGTCCCCTTTCTCCAAACATTTTTCCATGAGGTTCTCTCACATCATTTGTCCCTGGTGCAGTCTAACCTGTGGGATACACAGCATTTCTGTTGACATTGATTTTGAATGGGTAGCTCAGGTGTGTAGCTTAATATCTGTTTATGTGTAGATATTATTCTTTGAAATGGAACTTTGTATACCTTACTCCTGGGCATTTAGGCCTTAATCTTTCTGTTTCTTCATCTCACACTGTTTTATGTTCTTTTACCACTTCAAACAGTTTATCCTTTCCCATTTGCTGCAGAGGGAGAAATATTCCAACTTTTTATAGTGTGACATCTCCTTTTATGCTTTTTTACCTCCATCCCTGGCTACCTCTATGTCCACATTCTCTCTGACAACACCTATCAGATTCTAATTTCTGTTTTGTCACTTTCTGGTTTTGGAAACTGAAGGGAGCTATTGACTTTTTTTGAATCTCAATGGCTTATCGTAATACCATTTGACCTGCTAACCTTGTAAGTTTGTAGTAATTCATTTACAATAATGTATGTGAAAGCACTTTATAAGTTACAAAACACCATTCAAATGCATATGATGCACATTATTACAACCCACCTGTATAGATAATTCAGGTCTTTCTTAAAATAGTTTTCCTCAGATTTGCTAACTCTTGAAATATTCTTACTTCCTTTTATAGTCAATCTTTATTTGGTATCTACCTCTCCTTACTCTTAAATCCATTGGAATCTGGCTTTCCTTTTGTTCTGGCTAACTATATTGAATCTACTACCTTCTGGATTACTAGAGTTTACCTAAATCCATATTCCCTGAGTTTTCCTCTGCTCTCATTTTTTCTTGTTCTCTGTAGACATTCATATTTTTGCCTAAAAATTGTTCTTCAAAGTACTTAACATCTAGTAGTATTTAACTTATTTACTTATTTTGTAATAAAGTACCATTGCTTTACATCCTTGTTAATATTAACAATATAAGATTTCTCCCCTCAGCTGTGGTAGTTTCAAAGTAAATAAATACATTCTCTTTAGCCTTCTTTGGATGAATCTATCTACTTTTTCCTCTTATTAACCAAATATTCAAGATTTGCATCTTCAAATTTATTCTGCCCCTGCTGTTTTCTCTCCTGTCATGGAGGTATGACCTGTTCTTTTCAACTTTTTGAAAGTTGGATGAATCTTACTTGACGAGAATCTCAGTCTTCCAACTATGACCTGAACTTTAGTTTTGCTGGTTTAGCTCTATATCTCTACCTGGATGTCTATTGTCACTTCAAATTCACCAAAGTTGACTCCTAGTCCTATCAATATCTTTAGATTGTATATTTGACAGTGACACCACACTCAGTCAGCCAGACTTGAAGCTGTATAAATGTGTTGAATCTTTTTTCTTTATGGGCCCTATCATACTCATTCATTTATTCAGTGAATGTTTATTCAGTATTCATTACATGGAAAACATGATTCTTGATACTGGGAATACTAAGTGAAACAAAACGGACAAAAATAACTGTTCATAAGAATCTTATATTCTTGTTGTTTGGTTTCACTCATTTGTTAAATTAGTATTTATTGAGAGTAATGGGATGCTCTTTTATATAAGATTGTTATACAAGTTTTCTCTGATGTGGAAGCATTTGATCAAGAACTTGAATGAAGTGAATGAGGAAGTCTTGCAAATTATTGGACAGAGGAAAATTGTGACCTTGAAGTGGGACATACTTCATTATTAAAAAAAAAAATTGGTACCAATATTGTGATTAGATCCAAGTGAGTGAGTAAAAGGGAAGTTGGAGATACTGTTAGTGTCATTGTTGGTGACGGGGTCAAAAGTGTCCTCTAGAACATGGTGAAGACTCTGGCTTTTATTCTAAGTGAAATCGGAAGCTGTTGGAGGATTTAGGAGAGAGGCAAGATATTGTAATATCCATTTTTAAAGGAATTACTCTGTTATGAAAATAGACTATAAAAATCAGAGTGGAAGTAGGGATATTATAGTTAAAAGACTTATATGGAAGTGTTCAGATGGGAGATGATGATGCTAAGTCTAGAGTGGTAGATGTATCCTGCTTTGGTAGCATGGTTTGGGGGCTTAGTAGATGGTTATGGCTTTATACCAGGTATATGGCTTAGTGAGTGCTAGTTAGATTTGCAGCCTACTTTCTCCTTCATCTGAGCAACCCTGTAAAATGAATAATCTATAATGGCACATAGCTGCCCTGGATAAAGTGTCCAGGTGAAGAAAGTGAAAATTCACTTTCAAAAAACTGTCATTTTTTCATCAGGCCTTCATCACTGCATCTCACACAAATATGCAAAGATAATAAGGCCACTGAGGACCAGAACTATGTCTCATTCTTTGGCTCATTAGTATCTGGCAAATATGATGGCCTGTCTGTAACCTGATATTTGTCGACAGTGGCAATAATGAAATCATTTATATCAATTCTTTGCACAGATCATTTTACCAAAGTTCCTGAATTCTAAAATAATTCTTCACATTAATAAAAGCCAATTATAACAGCTCATGTCCATGCTGTTAAGAGATATAAACTGTCAAATATAAAGTCATTGATGTAAACTTTATCAGTTAAAAGTGGATGCATTTTTTGTATCATATATTATTTGGTGTCATTTAATGGGTTGTTTCAGTGTACCTGATTTTTTTGTGGCTGATACCAATTTCAAGGAAAGTGATAAAACTTGATTATTTCATGTTTAAATTCAGTATTTCACCAACATCTTTAAATGACCTGGCATAAAGGATGAAGCCAGTCTAGGGACTGTGGCCAAGTCTTACAACATGGATATATTTTAGTTTCACTAGAAGCTTGAAACCTAGTGTATTAAAGGCCCATGCAGAAGCTGTGTTAATTGTTAGCTTATTTTCCATATGGTTTTGTTTTAATGAAGCATATTTGATACAGATGGTTGAAAAGTAAGTTGGGTGATGACTAAGCTGCCCCTAATTCCTACAGTGCTTCCACTTCAATACTTAACAGTGCTTTCGTAAAATTTCTGTATTCACAGTTTTTTTTTTTCCTAATTGAAATGTGGCCTAACATAACTGAAAACTATTCTTTCTTCATGACCTCTGAAAAGAATAAGAACAGTTATTTCCCAACCGATTCCAGGTCAAAATTATACTCCAGTTTGGTTTCTTTAGTATTATTGGGTTATCTTAATTATTATTATGACTTTCTGAATATATTTAGTTGAGAAAATGATTATTGCATGGGATCACATATAGGAACTGAAATGACTACCAAATGCTTAAGTTAGCTTTGTTAACATGACAATAATTTAATTTTTTCAGTGCTATGAAATTGAATAGGCTGGATTATCAATAACTATCTCTTGTTTGCATTTTCCTTGCATCTTATGCAAAGAACCTGGACTTGATAGATATTGTTAACTTAGAAATTAAATCAGGATAAATTGTCCAGCAATACTGCAAACATCTGGTTTTTTTCTGTCCTTCTGTGAGGCCAGAATATCAACATGTATTCATTGTTTGTCTTCTATCTTTAGACAGAGCTCAGATATGTTATCTTGCTTAATAATGATATGGTGATTTGCTCTAAGTATTTTATTTTGGTGTTCTTATTTTTAAATATGTACATTTGCCTTCATATTTGCTCAAGAATATAGATAATGTCCTTGTTAGACTTGAGGTTGAGCTCTGCAGAGCAAAAGGGGAGACATGGTTCAATGGGCTTGTATCCATTTTGCCATTTTTTTCTCACATTGTCACTAAAATATTCTCTTTGTTATCAGAATTGGACATCTGCTGACTAGCCTGACCCTCTTTACCTGATTGTGTGAAAAGTCTTGGTTAAATATGTTAGGCCTTGGAGACCCAGGAATCTGCTAAGTGCCTGTGAGCTTGAAAGACATGCTGTCCTTGGTCTGTTTTGTCTCTTCCACTTATGGACACCTTTGATAAATAACCCTGATGTTGGTATGAAATAAAGCAAACAATGCAGTATTCCTAGCAGTAATTGATCCAAAGAACTAATCACCTCTTAATTTTCCTTACTTTTTTTTAGAGAGGTTCCAAAATGCAATTTAAAAATTGATTTTTCACCCAATTCAGTTATCTTAATACAGGGATTCCTAACTCTGAAGAGAACTAATTAAAAAAAAAAACAAAACTGCGAGAAATCTTCTAGAATCACAACCCTGCTTTTAGATACGTCCTCTCCTCAGCTGTTTTTCACTAGAGGAGGTAAACACAACTAGACAGTGCTCTGCTCAGATGTGCTTGCATGTGCTTGGGGAGTTGTATTGAACATATCCCTTTGCCACATAAACTCGTCATCTTTAAATGTCAAGTTCACTGTTGAAATTTTATGAGAATGGAAAGGAATACACATTTTCACTTATTTTAGACTTCCCTTGGAAAATGTAGTTTGCTGCTGTTGTCTCAAGTTGGAAGGGTTTACAAAGTTTTGTAGATGGAAAGCAAATATAGTCCTGGATTAGACTAGAAAAAAGTACCTTCTTTTTAAAAATCTTAATTGCAACACAACAATTTTAGTAATTTTCTTTGCCCTTTTCCTCAATGTATTTACTCTTGAGATTTTCTTTTTTTTAAAAATTCTTTTGTCTTGTCTTGTTTATTTTATATCAAGAATGGTTTAGCTTCTCACTGGAGCAAAAATCCTAAAAAGGTCAGAGTCAGAAGAGAGCAATTACCTTTGTGACAACTGTCAATTATTCAAGATAGACTATGTTATTCCCAAAGTAATGTTTAAAAACAGAATTGGAGAGTTACTGTTGAGTCATTTCATCTGCGAAATTGCTGAGACATTTTAACTATTCATCTGTCACTTTTTTTCCCTTATTTAAAAATGTTCCTTAAACTCAAGGAGAATAGATCTGTGGAATGCTCTCTGACTTTGGACAGAGAACCGTTTACAAGGTACAGAGAGCCTTATGTTGAATCAGGCAACTGGAGATCAGCTATTACCACAGTGCTGATAGTAAATATAGGAGGGGTTTTTAATATGAGGCTTAGGATATCAGGTTTGCCCCAAACAGTAGTTTAAGGACAAGAAAAATCCAGCTATTGTTTTTCCACTATTATTCTATAGATGTTACGTACTTTGGAGGAATTTTTCTTTTTCTCTTCTCTTCAGAAAAACAATACTCTCATTTTAAAGATAAATCAAAATATTTAGTTAGACTTTGGATTAGTTAGGCTGTAGGCTTTAATTTTTTTAATTTAAAAAATTATTTAAAAAATTTCTCAGTATGGTTTTCAGGTCTAATTCTTGAACTGTATCTCATTTGGTTGTGATTTTGTTTTCAGAGAAATAGCAGAGCTAAGCTTTTCATTTAATTGTAATAAAATACTGCCCTAAAGAAGAACGAAATATGATTTTTTTTACTGGTTTATATAGAAAAGCTTATAACTGTAATAATATTTTAACTATAGTTTGTATAGACCATACTCATTTAAACTCTATGCAAATCTTTGTTACTTCAGGGCAAACAAGCTACGAAACCATAATGTGTGGTGTAGTGAGCACACACCATAAATTTGATAATCATACTTGTGAATTCATCATATTTTATATAGGAGATCGTCGTAGCATTATGAATAGTAATGTGCAAATGACGTGAAAAAATGTTGCCACACTCTTGAATGTTTAGTGATTTTAATGCTACTGTATTATTTCATTTGGTGCCAAGTTGCATTGATTGATAAGTGAAGGTATTAAAGTAGCAGAAATTTTACATTGGCTTTGATGTGTGGAGTGTCGGTAATTCCCAATGAATCTGGAATGTTAATATAAATGCTCCTTTTGTGGTGTGGCAGGAAACATGCTGCCCAGACTACACATGTTACCCAGCTAGGCCTGCCTCTACTGTTTAGAGAAATAGGAGTAGGAGGCTGTCTTAAGTGAAAGTGAAAAAAGGCATTTGTTTAGCTGCATGGCAACACAAATATTTCACTTAGTGAGGTCTGACAATGCATCTCATTATGTGAGCGGGTGCCAGCTTGTAAAAAATTTGTTTAACTTTCCATATTAGTTGAAGGTGCCTGTGCTTAACTGTTTGAAACCTGGTATCCAGGTCCCTCCCTCCACCCCCTTCCCCCCAACACACATATTTTTTTTGTCTACCACTGTTTGTTTGAATCCAAAAGTAATAGATGAGAGTCAGGGATAGCTGGTCTACTGAATGTTATTAGGAATATGTGGGGAAGCCTGCCAGCTTGAAGTCTGCCTCAGGCTAGACACTTGTCACTTCTTCCCACTTCTCCTGTTCCTCATGCACTTTCTGAAAGTCAATTGTTTATATTATGCCTTGACAGTGGAAACATTCCATTATATTTGTTTTAGGACAGTTACCTTGTGATGTTACCATTGCCTGAATAGCAGTCCCATGTCCTAGAGATCTTAAAATTCTCCTCTCTTTTCATGATGCATTTGGATTCTAGACTATTTTTACTTCTTATGGTGTTAGAAAATAGAGGAAAATAAATTAACAATGACTACTACATCACTCAACTAGAATTATTTGTTTAATGAATTTTGATTTGAAGAAGGTAGAGAAGTACTTTGTATTTCAAGCATGTTTGGAATCAAGTCTCCATATTCTCAATAGCATGATTCCTACCTTGTGAGTATCAATTTCAATAGCTTGAATGAGGAAATGGTGGTTTAAGGGGAGGGCAAATGCATTTTTAGATGTCTGTGACTGTGATACACAAACAAAAAATTCCCAGCATTCACACACATAGAATGATGTGCAAGAAGCAAAAAGGTGAGTATTACAGGAAATACACTTTTTTCCATGACTTTGTCATACTTTTTAAAGCTGTGACATTAGGAACTTCAGGTTGTTTAGAGAATATTTCAAGATGTTTTGCCCAGTGAGAGAGTGCCGGTTACAGAATAGATAAAGAGAAATAACTTATAATGGACAAAACAACTTTAGAGTTATATAAACTGAAAGAATTAAAAGTAGGGATCACCTTGAATGAACAACTAGATACATTCACATTATTAATGATTTCTTTGTGTTAGTATCTGCATAAGGTTTAGGGGATTGCATTTTGTGGGTTCATTGATATTTCTTTTATAAAATTAGTTGAGTCATTTAACTTTTTTAAATTAAGAAGTATATTCAGATATGAGGATTATGTCTATTCTAAAACTGATTTTTTTTTTCCAAATTAAGTTGCTGGAAATTTGTAGTAAAGTCTTTTCCTCCTCTTTCCATCTACTGAATTCTAGTTCTTATCCTAACCTATTTCTTTTTTTAATTTTTAATGTAATTTGGTCCTCTTGGAGAAAAATATCCCTTTAAATCCTGAAGACTATATAAATTAAATTAAATCCATCATCTATTAGGCACAAACCTGAATGGGCTGAAGATGGTAAAAGCATAATACCAAGGATCTTTCTAACCTCTTTACCTTTTACTACCCCCATAATAGCTGTGGATTTTTGCTGAATTAGTCACATTCTAATTCTGTGTCTGAGCCTTTCAGATAGGAAACACAGTATACCATTGGTTCATGGGATGGGTGTGGATGTGCTAGTAGGCAATGTAGTTATAGTCTGGATGAAAACCCAAGTAAATATTTTGTGCTTAGCTTTTTTTTTTTTTTTTTGTCAACTAGATAGTCATAGTGCCAAAGGATCTAGATATGGATTTTTTAAAACATGTCTTAGTTTTTAATATCTGCATGTTATTGCCTAATTCTTCCATCACAACGCACTTCATTTCTTCCAGCAGAACAATGCTTCAACTTTCCCTGCAAATTTTGCTTTAGGGTAGGTGATTTAGTCCAATATCAAAGGTGCACATATGGGTCATTAAATTTACATAAGTAATTATTACCCTTCATTCTGTGGTTCAGAGTGAAAGGCAGAACGAAAGCACTATTTCTGTTGTGTCTTTGTCTCCATATTTCCCATCTGACCCATCCAATTACTAACTCAGATTTAGAGTACTTGGCTTTATGGGACACTATTGTGATATTCTGTCATAAACCCCTCAGTCTCCAAAGAGGGAAAAATAACTCTTGTTCCATGTCACTTACAGTACGTGATGGATAGTAAGCATCCAATAAATATTTGTTGAATGAATAATTGAGTGGGTGAGTAAAAATGTAGGAAATGTTGACAAGAGGACAAGAGCATAAAGTTCTTGAAAGTTTCAACTGGAAATGATTTAATGTGAACACTTGATTTCAAACTGTGGGATTGATTTTAGCCAGTTGAAATGAGGAGTTCTTAATTTTAAAAAAATTGGACATTTTTTTTTTTTACATTTCTGGCTGGTACAATTTAGTCATCACTTGTTTCCAAGAATTGTCAGGTAGCATTCATGTTTCCACATTTGATGTTTTGGAAGGCAGTGAGATCTTTCAAAATGTCTTACTTGGAAAACTGCCTCTGATTGAAAATAACTAATTTTTATAGTATAAGAGAAACTAGCAGCATCTTGCAAATTCTGTACCTATCTCAAATTTCATATTTCTTTTGCTAAAAAGCAAAATGCTTGGATCATGAAGCTGACCAGTGGAAAAAGTTGACATGTCAATCTACAGTAATCTTGGCAATAGAAGTCTCTTTTTCCGGACTTGCACCTTCTTCCTATTAAAATTTGACTGTGAATTACTAGTCTGCTCTTGGTTTAAATGTGGATTTTTCCAAGCTGACCACAGTACATGTGACAGATTGTCTCTAGATCTGTTTTACCCTACTGTGATGCCAGTACCTTATGGGGAAACTTTGTGATCATGTCCATTGCACAGGGAGAGGTAGGCTAATAGAGTGGGTATTCTTTAAATAGCTACCTATTAGGAAAAAGCCCATGAGAAGTCGCATTTGTGCTCACTATTTACAAAGTACCATCCTCAAGCCCCACTAGTATTCTTCAAGTCTTTACTCTTTCAACCCAGGAATTTATCTATCAGAGGACAGGTTTTCTGTCATTATTGTGGCTAGTGCCGTGCCATTTAGACTGCCAGATACTCTTGAGGTTTGCTAGTATTCCTCATGAGTGGTCATTTATTTTTCCTTTGTAGATAATCGTGTATTTGCTCAAAATAATATATATTTTATTTGCCAACCAGAAAGGTGACAAAGGCCCAGTTGTTTTCATGGTGAGGAGGAGGTACAGGTTTTACTTGCTCAGTTAAGCAGATAATTTACACAGCTTGCCTCTGAAATATTAAACTATACTTCCCATATGTGTGGGAAGCTTTCTTCATATCTTATTGCTCATTTACTAAAATATAAATAATAAATTAGGGCTGTGTCTTAAAAGTCTTTGGTACATAAGGCCAATTTGATAGTACATGAATAATGCCATTCTTCATACATTGTCAATATGACAGCTGCCAATGTATTTTAACATGCATTGTTTATAATTCTCAACATCTAATTTTGAGCAATTTTCAATGTATTAAAAATGTAGCATATTAAAATACATATATGAGAGGATTATCTTCATTTAAAATTCCGTAATACTTCTGAGCCAATTGGTATAGAAAGTTTGCATTTTTCTCACAAATATAATACCATCCCCTCTACTCAAATTACTTTTAGCAAACTTATTTACTTACAGGATTTCTATCAAGGACCAGCTCCTTCTGGTCTTCTCTGATCTCACATCATTTGAATTCCCAGAGTATATATATATTTTTGTTAAAATATATTTTTTAGATAACATTGATTTAGCACTGTATATGATTCAGAGGGATAGGTTCACATCTTCTCAGATGTACATCACCACACCACCCATCCCAGAGTACCCATATTCCATTATCTTGTACCATTGGGCCCCCTCTCCATTTGTCCCCACTCCCACACTCCCCATCTAGTGACCTCAATTTCTAGTCACGTTTCTAGAGTTTGTTTGGGTTTAGTTTTGTCAGTTTCTTTGTTTTGTTTTTCTATATTCCACCTATAGTATTTTGTATTTTTGTTTTTGTGCTTGCCGCAATGTCTTTTTAGTAGTTTCTGTGAAATTTCCTCTCTATTAGTTTTTGATCAAAATTTTTTGACCAGCAGGGATATAAAATTCAACACATCTTAAATTACTTCCATGACCATGTAGGGCCTACTCTTCAGTAAATGTTCAATATATAATCAAGTTAAAATTTCTGAAAACATACAACTCCTAGTCCTTTTTATAATTAACGAAATTTGTGTTGTTCTTCTTAAGCTTTGCTTCTCTTGTATGTACTAATTTCTTTTATTGTTTTCATGTTTTCCTAGGAGTTAGGGAAGGAGTAGTTTTTTGAGTTTGCAGTTTAGTTGAATGCAATATTTTCTTAAAATGTGAAGTGTGCTATTTATTGTGAGACCCTGAACAAAATCTGGATCATTCCAGTGGAGAGGGGGAAGGAGATGATAAGTCACCATCACCATTACTACTTAGGCTCCTTCTATTCCACTTGTTAATTATGATTTGGCATGTAGACTATGTCATATTTGTAGCATCTCTAGTACAATAGTTCTCATCGTCAATGCTTTAAACAAATACATACAATAAATGTGTGAATGAATGTGACATCAGTGAGTATTGCCTTTGATGCCTCAGCTACTCTTCCTTTTAGTAGTTCTCTACTCTGCAGGACTTTATTTACATTTATGTTCTCCTTCCATTCTCTCATATAACATCCTTCTTTCAAGAATGCATTTATGGGTATATAGTTGGGAGGGAAAAAAAAGAAAGCACTTGATGATGACATTTACCCAAGATAAAATGGCCAAGTTATATGGGGTCTTCATTCAAAATTAAAGTGTTGACTTATTGACCTTCTAGAGGAACATGTTTATAGTTGGACTCTAAAGCAGGGTTTATAATGCTTAGGGACCCATGAGTAGAAAGTTATAGGGAGAATAGTGATGATAGGCCTCTATAAATCTTTGCAAGTGTTATCAGTATTTAAACTTACCAGTGACTAAGGACAAAAAGAAGGATAGAAAAAGTACTTTGGGATAGCAGGCTCTTAAATGAGGGAAGGAAACTATGGTTATCAAAGGGAAAATCCTTTTGTTCTCAATGTTCTAAGAATGCCTAGAGTCATAGTTTTTGTCACACTTTTGTGATTGCTAGAAGTAATTCAAAGAAATATTTGCCATGCAACTATTTTTACAATGAAGAAATGGCAGTTTTTATTTTTTTCCCCTAAAGTTACCTCACTGTTAGTATTTTTGGAAAAAAAACTCATGAATTGTAGCTGTATTGCATATTGCATTCCTTATCCAGCTTGATAAAAACACCTGATTTTCTTTTGCAGAGCAATCCTTCTTTCACTTTTGGTAAATGTGATTGGAGTAGAGCTGTCCTTACTCTCCGAGTCATGGGAAGTGGGTGGATGTATTCCATATGCTTGGCTGCAGTGATTGGTTTAGAAATGAACATGTTATCCAAGCCAGGTCAATGAGACTTGATCCTGGGATTTTTTTTTTTTTTTTTTTTTTGCTGGAATTACTGGGAAAGAGTGTCTTTTTACTGTGATTGTTAAGCTGGAGTTTCAGCTAGTCATCTTTGCCACTGAAGGAGGAGAAATTGCCAGAGAGATACTGACTCCTGGTTGCATCACTTTAACACTGAGTCCACTGAACATTGAGTCCAGCAGTGCCAGAGGCCATTGGGTTTTCCTTTATATATCTAAATAAATTATTTTTTGACAAAGATATTTTGAGTTTTCACTTATAACTGAAAGTGTTCTAACATATCCAGTCATATTTCATAACTGGCTGCATAATTCATATGGTGAATATACATATGTGATTTAGAGAAATATTTTGATGCCCAGTGATTCATCCAATAAGTGTAATTTATTTATTCCACTTTATTTTCCATGAATATGGAGGATTACAGGTGACATGATGAAAGCCATTACTGTTTAAATAAGTATAGTTTCCACTGAAATAATTTTATTAGTATTGTCAGAGAATAAAATGCAAGTGAGATAATGTAGTGAAGTTTAAACTACATATAATTTTGAAAATAAAACAAGTTTATGTATTGTTCATAAGTAAAATATAATTTTCCTTTTTTTCCTTAAGGAAGTTGACATTTGCTTATATCTTTAATATTCACTTTTCTATTGCATTTGATGTTTTTATTAGATGCACAACTTAGATGGGAACTGGAGACAATACTTTTGTGTAGCTATGCTCTGAAGAAATAATTTGTGCTTGAGACATCTATATATTAATTCTATTTTTATTACTGTATAATTTTACTTAAGAATACTTGAATATAGATTTACTTCAAATTAGAGATTTTCTAACTATTTTAGAAAAAGACAGATTTAGATATTGTGGTACAAATTTTGCTTTTTTCCTGGAGAAAAATAATCTGAATTTGGAAGAAAATTTATTCTCCAAATATAGCTATACAAATTCTACTTGACTTTGGTAAATTGTATTTAAAGGGACAATTTGTATTTATTACATTGCCTTAAGGTCTCCACTTTATCTGTTTACCTTTAACATTATTTGAAATAGGTGTGTAAAGACTAGATTGATATTTGATAATCTTAACAATATGCTGGTCCATTTTGTAGTAAAATTTTATTGTTTAAAAAATTAAAATACCCCAACATCAAGATCAGATCCTAGGTCTTCTTGATTTTTTCAAATCATTCAAGGATATATTTTCTCAATTATCATATTTATTTTTTTCCCTTCCTAAGCATGGTCTTAAGTTGACTTTGCTTTCTCCCTCATTCTTACAGATTATAACTGTATCCCTCAGGTCTAAGTCCCTTAGGAGTTGATGTTCTCATCAGGAAATGCTTGCATTCCTACGTTGGAGTGTTAACTAGTTCATGAGCACAAGACCCTAATTAGAACCATTTTAAGAGAAACCCAAAGTTGCAGAAGCCTCTTAACCTTTAAGAGTAAATAGTGACTATAGCACATTTGGAGTGTCATGCTCACTTAAGTGTATGGGTAGAATTTCTCAGAGGTGGTAGTGGGTTTTGAATTTTTGCTATCTGTCATTATGCAGGACTTCCCCTTTCCTCTGATGACCCCAAATTTGTAATCCAGAGCAAATAAAATTTAAAGTGGATAAAATTTCTAGTAAGAACCTATTTCTATTAACCTCTCCTTTCTTCTTCTATAGTTCTTCTATATGGTGATCTTTATTTGTAAGTCATTCACTGTTTAATAATTTCCCCTATGCAAGCCTGCTCGTAGCCTCATATAGCATAGTAGTCATATACACCTTTATTATTATTTTTATTAGATTACATTTTTATTGCATTTATATTAAAACAATAAAGAAAAAAGATAAAAATATCATATGTATTTTGACATATTTTCACTTGTTTTCATTTTGGCGTGTGTATTTCCTGTCCTAGCATATCTTTTAAAAAATAATTTGACATATCTGTAATTGGAGTATAGTAGTCATTGTGTACTGTTTTTCATTTAATGTTTTATAATAAACCTTTCCCACCAAAACCAAATAAATAAATAAAAAAGCTTGCCATAACTAATAAAGACACTTAGGGACTTTCTGGTGTGTCTTACCTTCTTCGAGTGAGAGCTGCCATTTGGATCTTATTTTAAATAGTCTTCCTTTTGGCCTTGAGGTATTCTATTCATCATTAAGTTCTAGAGCAATTTCTTATGTTCCACTACATGTATCTCAATTTTATTTAACACACTTTTTTTTAAAATAAATTTTATTTTTATATCCCCCATACAATTACAACCCCCTTATTTTGACTCCAATCCCTCCTTTGCCCCCCCCCACCCCCATAGAGTGTCTCTGGTTCATAGTTGTTTGTTGATTTTGATATTTTCTTTCTTATAGTTATTCTTTTTCCTGGTCCCTTATTTAAGTTTTCTAGATTCCTGCTATGAGTGAGACCATCCGGTATTTTTCTTTTTCTTTCTTGAGAACTGGGTTTTGAGTGTTCAGAGATGGTATTCTTAAGTAGTTTGATCTTCCATTATCATCTTTGTTCTCTAAGTCCCTGTCCTTTTCTAACACTCAGGTGCTTTTATTTCTCTTTTTCTTTACCTCTATGTCAAAGAAAAGAAACCTTTAAATGAAATTATGAGTTAACCCCAGCTGCTTCTATTGAGAAATGCTAGTGCATCTCTCTGAACATTGGGCTATTGTTTGTTTAGAACCCAGTGCTAATGAGGGCACAATGCTTGTCTTGATTCTTATATGGACCTATTAGCTTTGCTCTGTTCCATGACCTTGGATCACTGCTGTAATGATTAATACTTGCTATTAAGACCAGGTGAGCGGATTTGGTTGGTCAGAACATTAGAAAACCAGTGTAAATTGCATTCTTGCCAAGTGTCATATTTGTTTATTAAACAGCAAGCCATAATTTAGAGTTTCACTTTGAAGCAAAGTTATTATTGAAATAAGTTGTAGAGGAATGTGGAAAAGTGAAAGGGACTTAAAAATTATCTTATTATGCGTTTTCCCCTGTTCTCCGTTGGGGAATTCTTAAGATAGTTTTCTCCATGTCATTTAGTTTTCTTTTTAATATCTTTGGATGCAATATTGAGCTTTGCTATCCTTTCTTTCTTGTTACTTGGGTGTTAGTGCCAGCTTTGGCAACCTTCATTGTCAGTGCTGGCTTAAATGAAGGAATGACTGAAGGCTCCTTTTGGAGACCCACTTCACTGGTTATTTTAATTGCTCACAGGGATAATTGTTGAGTGGTGCTATATGGGATAGTATTTCTCTTACCACAGGGTCTAGGAATTCTGCCCAGTAATCACTCCTACTCTGGCTGGATGAGTGTATCTGAATGGAAAGACTGGAAACTGACTCTCAGTATCTTCCTAAAACTATGTGCAGGGCCCCTGCCAGATTAACGCTGGGAAATTTGTGCAGGCACCACAAATCGTTTCCTCATTGATCTTTTGCTTCATTTAGTCAGAAACAGAATTTGCAATTTAAAATTAGCTTCTTAGTCTTCTCCTAGAAGCACTTACTATAGGATGCCCTTTCTCATATAACTCTGTGAAACCAAATTTTTTTTGCACTTATTTTTCACAGTCAGAGATATTAGAGGAACAGTAGAGATATGATTGATAAGGACTAGGCCTTAAAAACTTTTTATTTGAATCTTTTGAAGTTATGTCTGCTGTGACGAAGAACTGTGAAATACAGTTTCCTGATATTCTGTGAAATAAAACTGTCAATACTTTTTGAGATACAGTGATAAAATTCTGTATCTTACATCATTTTCTCAAACTTGGCCAGTTCTGTTGGTGGAAGAGAGTCTTCTGAGATATAGGGGTTTATAGTTTTGAAGCTCTCATCAAGGAATAACTAATTCACAACAAATCAGTGAACAAAAATAAGTGGTGAACTTGTATAGGCAACATTTTAGGATTAGTTTTATAGTTGCAGTTTTTAATTAGAAACCAGTGAAGATGAAGTGGGGTGGGATTGTTATTTTTTTTTTAAAGAGTTTTGTCACTTACTAAATGAAAAATTATAACAATTTTGAGTATCTATCCAGACTATATTATCAATAGTTAAAGTAGAACAAGACAGAAAGTTCTGCTCAAGAATGTTGGGAAACATCAAAATGACCTCAGCCCCTTTGCTAAGATTGATTGCTTTATAGGCCTCAATTTTTCTTCATCCTTCCTCTAGCCAGCTCTGTGCCATGAAACTTTACAAATGCTCTTTTACTCTGGACAGGGCAATCAGTCTCACCTTTTAACTCTACGATCAGTTTTTTAACTTGCTCTGGCCAGTGGGATGTTAGCAAATGTGAAACATGTAGTCTTACAAAAACATTTGTACATTTCTGTTCGCACTGTTGTGTTTTTCTATTACCAAGAGAAGAACCAGTCTGGCTAGCATGATAGAGGTTTAAACACATGAGCAGAATTGAATTACTGTAGTTGTCCCACCAAGCCATCCTAGATCAGCTGAAAGCTAACCAACCACAAGACATGTTGATGAGCTCAGCTAAACCCAGAAGAAATGCCCAGCTGATTTGAAAACACATGAGCTAAATAAATACTTCTTGTTTTAAGTCACAAAGTTTTGGAGTGCTTGGACGTGTAGCATTCTTGTGACCATAGATAACAGAAACAAGCTCAGATAATCCCTATTTCCAAAAACTCAAGTGGGCAAATGCCACAGTGATTTCTTCTTGTTCCAATGACAATATAGTTTTCACATTTTTTTTTTTAAGATTTATTTATTTATACAAGCACTGGGTACAGTCAGAAGCGTGGGAGGGTGAGAGAATTCACCAGAGCCAGAATGGGGAGCAGAGCAGGCAGAAGGACCAAAGCACACTGCTGAGGGGAGCAGCGGGCGGCAGGAGAGGTCTGCGTGCCATGTGGGACCCTCCTCTGGTGGCCGGGGAGCAGCCAGGGATCGAACCTGTGCTGCAGAGGCTGCGGACAGCTTCACAACCCAGCGCTCAACTGCTGCGCCACTGGGGAGGCCCAGTTTTCACATTGATTTTAAGAAGTTCCTGGAGATAGTCACTCAGTGAGACTTGTGTGAGACTTAATTCAAAGCAGAATGTTTTCTTCATGGGCTGATTTTTCAGAACACCCCACCCATTCTATATTTTTAGCTAATGTATGATAGCCTTACAGTGCACGGGATCATTCAGTCTTTGAAGAAAGATAAGGCAGAGAATGCAAGTGGTGCAAGTCATGGAGTTAAATTCAGATGGTAGGATAAATTAATGCCAATATATCTTTGTCAAGAGCAAATTTTTCTTAGGGAGAAATGATGGTGAATGGAGTCAAAACAGAAGGAGAAAAAAAATGAAGTTTGGAGGAGGGAAACTTGATTTCCTTTGGGCAATTTGAAGATAGCAGTATAAAAATGAATACTATAATAAAGACTTGAGTTTTCAAATTGTGACTGCATTTACACTATGTGGTCTAACTTATTAAATTGGAGGGAAAGGTGGCATCAAAAGTGGTAGTTTTGGTAGGAGCATGGAGATTTAATTCATTCTTTAGGCTTTGAAATCAAGTGACTTGTTTTTTCTACTTTCAGACTCACTAAAAATATTGCTCTTTCATTCACTTTCTTTCATGGTAGAAAAAGTCTGCTTTTTAGGGAATATATAAAAAGTGTCAAGTTGAAGATCAGAGTCCACTGGGTAGAAGCAGGACATTACTGAACATATCTTCAAAACTGGTCCTGCATTCATCTGGAGCTGTACTGGAGAAGGGTTGGTGGTTAGGGGACCCGTACTTGGTTAATTCATCATATTACTTGGAAAGGTCCTTATTATTTTGCACAGCAGTGTGGTCACCTGGCGGTAGGTCATTAACATTTTAGTCTTCTTTTCCTCACAACAATGCACAACATGCTAATTAGAGGATTCTGAAAGCTAAGCAACCTGTTTTAAAATCAGACATTTTAATTTGCAGCTTTAATGGCTGTTTTTATAATAACTGGCTTTATTGGGGGTAAAAGCACTTCTCATGTTCCACTAGCGAGGCAGAGTATAACAGAAGCTGACAAAATTAAAAACCTCATAATGCGACCTTTGCCTGGGATAAAAGGCTGTTTCATAACAATTTCCTTTTGTTCCTTGTTTAAGCCATTACTCTAAAAGGAGCCTCCGATTAATCTAAGTAAATGCATCATTACAGTACTAATCCATGTCCTTCTGTCAGTGTCTGTTTTAATTAAATAAGAAATGCTAGCAGAAAGATATCACGCACAAAGCTGTGATTGGAGAAAGAAGCACTGGTTGATCAGGGAAAGATTAAAAAGGGCTTTACTGTTTTGTCCATTTGCATAGCTCCAGATGCCACAGTGTTTCAGGTTGAAAGAAAACTTACAAAAAGAGTTTAACACATTTTACTCTTATAGATTTAAAATAATGGGGTTTACCAATGAAATTCTAATCATCCAATTTATCACATGTTAGACATTCCAAAGCAAGGAGCAAAACAGCTTGGGGTGTGTCTTTCAAATCTTTTATGTAGTGTTGTGCTGTATCTGTGAAAACATACCTGCCAATTTGTGTGTGTTTCTTTTTATTTTAGTTGATATTGACAGTGAAATCTAATTGTGGACATGCAATATGTTTTTTCCTTTTAAAAAGTATCTTGCAATTTTTAGTTCAGTTTTTGCTTTTTTTATTGTAATATGCTAAGAATTTAGGCACGTAGGTGGTTTTTAACAATGGAAAGTACATTTAATACATGCTTATAAAAATAAATGTGTCAGGTTAATATCTATACACTGATACACAGAAAGTCTTAGAAGTAGAGTTGCAGAATTCCCATGGTGAGAGCTTTCTCCATATATGGGCCATTATTTGATGTAATGAAAAGAGAAAGTGTGCAACAGTGAGATTGTTAATTAATTTAGCCTAATAAGATGAAGATAAATGAAGCAAAGCACAGATTGAATGAAGCAAGAGGTCTTATTTACAATTTAATACATTTTTATATAATGCAGATTTCACTTGATAAAAAACAAACACCCTCCCACCCCAAATACCTGCTAACAAAGAAAAAGTACACCCCCTCCCACCACAATTCAACACTGAAATCCTGACCTGACTTTACAGAAAACATGTTCTGTGGCTCCATATAGGAGACACTTTTACAGTGTGTAAACAACGCTAAGAATTCTACACTAGTTAACCTTTAACTTCAGTATTTTATTATTCTTGCTATAGACTGGGGATGGCCATAAGAATAATTATCTGCAAACCTTTGGGTTTTTGTTATCCTGAGATATCTTGCTTCAGTTATTTAATAATCATTTTATTTTATTACTTTTTTTAACCAAAGCAAAGAAACTCAAAAGTGAGAAAAAAAAAAAAAGAGCTGTAAGCCTGCCTTTTTACTCGTGCTTGAATCTGTAGCAATTGTGCAGAATTCTTAAATTAGCATTATTTTTAAAAGTCTCCCTTTCAGAGATTAATGAGCTTTATCCAGTATTTGACCTTTTATCATTCTTGCTTTCTGCTCAGAAGTACTTCCTTCCTTCCTACAGTAGCTAGAAAAGACTGTCTCTTATCTTATGTTACTGTAGGCAGTGGTAACAGGGCTCTCTACAAATGGTGTTATTATGGTCACTATGTTTTTATCTCAGGGGTCACGAACAAATCCATGCAACTGCTTCTAAGGATTTCAATAAATAGGACTTTTTATCCAGACAATCGCCTTTTATGTTACTTTTAAACAAAACTGCTAGTCCATCAAGAGTTTCAAAAGAAAACAATTCTACAGAGTGCCGGTATGGCCGCACAGACCAATCATCATGGCACCCATTCTCCAGTCCTTTATTTTTCAAGTCCACAACAATAGGTTGTTGATTCAATGGACAAGACCAGAACAATTAAGTTCTCTGTTTAGCAGCAGTGCAGCATTTTAATGCCCTTCTCTAATAATGGTCTCATTATTGTTATTCTAAGACTGGGCCTCAGGAGGAGGAATATTTGCTGGAGGTACGTCATTATTTTGCAAATTTCGATTAGCTCATCATGTTGTCTGTAGTGTGAAAATCGTAGCTAATTAGGGCAGCCAGTTAGACTACCAGCTTTTGAGCTTATGAGTTAAAAGGTAGCATACTTGATAGGCCAGTGATGTGAAAAAGGTGGTAAAAAGGAGGATTAGAGCAGTTGCCTTAGTAACTCCAACTTCCATCTGTGAAGGAACAATGGACTTGTGTTTCTCCCCCACCTTGGTGTAAAAATTGGTTTTGTTTTGAAAGGACAGGGTTCTTTTTATGACAATCTGGAATTCAGCCCAACTGAGTGTAGTTTTAGTTGTTAGGAGAGACCATTGGGGATAGGAAAGATGAAAGGTCATGGTGAGCTTCAAGGACATGAAAGGTTGTTGTCTCATGGAACAATGGTAGATTGTTTTTTTCTAATATTTCTAGCCAGTGCCTAAGTCAGGTGATGGAACAAATACCTTCAGTTTAGTCAGGTGAAACAGGAGGGGGCGGGGGAAGGAAAGGAGAAAAATGGGGTAAGAGAGAGTTTGTACTTTGTTAAAAAAATGAAAGGGTAACTGCAATTTGCTTTTATTAAACAAAGTGATATTTCTTTGTCACCATCTCTGAGATTCCAGTGTGCTTTGGATGGTTTGCCTCTGTGGGCCATCACATCTCTGGGAAGCTCTCCAATGTGTTAGGAAATGTGATTTAAGCTTTCTTCCTGAACTCCCAGGAGGACCAGTGATGTGATACTTAACAATAAATTTAGTTGTTGTAGCTTTCACACATTATTGGTGTTCTTAAAAGGTTTTCCTTCAAATGCACACTGAATAAAATGAATGATAAATATGAAAGAAATTTGTTTCACCACTCTACAGGGTTTTATCATAAATTCTATGACTTCCATCACAGAAAGTTTACAGGAAACTGTTTAGATGTTGCTGCAATAGCAACACAAATTTTTCTCTCTGCACATAAAAAATGCCACAATTTAAAGAGCTTTTGGGGGCTTTGTATTACTGAGGAGGTAATAGAAAAGGATTGAATACACTTTTAAAAACCCTTAAAACCAAATCACCCTCTTTGAGATTGAAATACTTTTATTTCAGTAAAATGAGTGATTTCTGTTTTCTTCCATATAAATATTAAAACATTTGGTTGTTGTTGGTGGTGTGTGTGCATGTATGTAGATCCAGATAGGATATAGGAACGCTACCTTTTTTTGTACAAAAAGACTCAGTGATACAAGGAACCATCATATTTTTTCCTCTCTTTTGTCCCCAAACAACCCTTGTGTAATTGAAGCTGGACTTGGTCCATAGTTTGGGGGAGATTTTAATTCTTTTTTAATCCTGGATCTTTGTTTTCTTACTTTCCCTAGCCAACTGTCTTTATTGCTGTAGTCTTTCTTTTTCCTTTTTTAGAAGCTGTGTTTCCTTTATTTATTGTTGATACCTCATAGACTTGAAATAATAGCATAAAATGCTCAAACCTAAGAACTTTTGCCATCATTTTGTGCATTTCTTGTTTTTGAAAAGTAACAAAAGTGAGACCTGAAAGTGGAAATGGCTTGTCCAAGGTAACTCAGCTAGTTAGAGGTAGACAAATAGATGCCATTTTCTATACTACTGAAATATAAAAACTTGAAATCAAAGAAAGAATTAATCAATTCTAGAAGTTATGGGAATATGTCTAATTTGTTTACTGGTCATTTTAGTGATTGAGGGGAGATTGAGTAAAGAAAAAAATTGATAGTAGGGGTGGGGTTGAGATTCAGATGAGATTTTTAAAATAACTGTGAAACTTCATTTTAAATAAATGAAACATTTTTTTTTTCCTGACAAACCTTCTAAGCCTCCCACCTACCCCCCCAAATCCCACTTAACTGGTGATTTAATAATCTAGTATGCTAAGGTGCTAGTATAATTTTCAAGGTATACCTTTCTTGATCCAGGAAATTTTTCTTTTTTTTTTAAAGATTTATTTATTTATTCAAACAAGAGCTGGGGTACAGGCCAAAGGTGTGGGGGGTGAGAGGATTCACCAGAGACAGAGTGAGGAACAGAACAGGCAGATCTGCTGAAATACACTGCTGAGGGGAGCAGTGGGAGAGACAGGAGAGGTCTGCTGCTCCATGTGGGTATCCCCCTGGCTGGCCTGGGATCAAACTCGTGCTGCAGAGGCTGTGAAGAGCTTCATAGGTTGTGTCTTAACCCTTACAGGGTAGCAAATTAGTGAACTATTCTGTTTCTTAGTTTTTGCATCTGTAGAAAGGGATCTGATATTATTCAATTTTATTAGATGTTGTAAGACATCAGAATCAGTATATGACTGGAAAATGTAATATGCATTTGGCAGAATATTAATGAGTGTAAATTGGTGATTTATTCAAGCAAATATCCCAAGACAAATGTGAACCATAATATTTAGCTCAATATAAATGCATAGTTTAATTTTTAGAATCATTCAGAATTTATTTAAAAATTTTGGACTATATTTAAACATATCAAAGAAAATAAAATAATCCATAATTTTACCTTATTTCACAATAAAACTTCCTAGTAACATTTTGTTATGTTTTATTTCAGTCTTTTATCTGTATATGTATGAGAAGAATGAACATGTTTAATTTGTTTACTACTACCTTCTTTCCAGTGTTCAGGACAGTGAGTGGCTCATAGTAGGTACTCAATAAGTACTGTTGAGTATATGAGATAAAAGTTGCAAAATTGAATTATACTGTAGATACATTATTGTATTTAAAAAGTGAATTTGTTGGATTTTCCCATGTTAATAGTTTTTAAATTTGTGATTTTTTAGTGACTACTTTATACTCCATCATATGGATATACCTCAATATGTTTTACCATTAAATTATTAATTCCAACTTCTCACTGTTATAATAGGAAAGTTAATTTATATGGACGTCTTCCACTTATTAAAGTGGTAAATTTTAGAATTGATGAAAAGAAAACAACTCTTCATGGTCATAGACCACCACCAAACCCCATCACCTTCAAGTCTTTGCTTAGATGTTATCTTCTCAGTGAGGTCTGCCTTGGCCAAACTATTTTAAAATTACAACCCTTCAAATATCCTGATCCCCCAATACTGGTTTTATGTGTTTTCATAACCTTTATCAACTTTTAGCATATAAGTTGCATGCTATTAGACTTATTATTTTTCCCTCATATTACATAGAAATAGCTGTGATAGAGAATTTTAGACTGTTTTGTCATTCACATTCCCCACTATCTTGAACAATGCCTAGAATATTGTAGATGTTCATTATTATATGTTAAATCTTAAAATGCTGTACATATATATTTTTTAAGTCAAGAATCAGTCTTTTCTTTACATGGGCAACTCACATCAACTAATTAACTATGTACCAGTTAGGGTATATAGTTATATAAAGCTAGGGTATATAGTTATATAGTATATAATTAACTTTGTATACCAGCTAGGGACTCCTGTTTTCCCATGTTAATATGTATGCATTATCCAGTTAAATTAAATCATAACACTTGAATGTTGGTACATGTAAATGTCTTACAACATATAACTTAAGTTTTTGCCACTTGAAATTACTTTGAATCTAGCTCCAGGGATATGGTTAGCAATAGAAATATCAGCAGTGTCACTTCAAATGATCCTTTACCTCATCTAGAATTCCTTAGTGTAAAACTCTTAAGGTTTATATGTGACCTTGCAAATTCGGGTTAACCTGATCTGTATTTTGAGATGTGTATAATCTATTTTATCTCTAACTGATGTTTTAGTCTTATTCTTCAAATTTTCTTAGTAAGGTAATTTCATAAACACCTGTTTACCTCTTTAAAAATAATGTGGATAAGTGCCAATTATAACTTTTATACCATAGCAATTTTTATAAGTACAATATTCCTTTATATAGTATAGTTTCAAAACTTTCCCATAAATATGATCTTGTTTAATTACAACAAATTTCCTAAAGTTAGTGGACATGGTTTATTATATTCATTTAGAGACTGAGACACAGAAAATTTAAGAGACTTAGTCCACATAAATTTAGTTCAGAGATGTGGTCTACATTAATCTGAGGAGTGAATTGAGGCTACAAGAAATTCTAGTCTTTTGAGTTCTCGTTTTGTGTTATTTTACTTTTTTTAGGTACTTTAACTTTCTATTTTTTAACAGATTTTTATTCCCTTTATTGAGAATAACATTGGTTTGTAACACTGTATTCTCTCTATCTTAAAATCATTTTGTTGAAGATTCTTAATAGAGTCCATAAAAATAAAAACAAATTATTAAGATTAATTTCTTTCATTTTATTTTTACCTGGTCTACTATTCAGTTCTCAGGAACCTTGCTTTAGTTTTCCTTGATTGTTATTTTTCCATATTCTTTCTTTTCCCTTATTCTTACTATGAACATGAGCTTTATAGCAATTTGTGAAGCCACAAGGCTCTATCTGTGTATCTTTACCTTGAAGTTGGTTGTTCATTTCACATCTCTGGACATAATTAAGCAAGTCCTGTTTATTGTAATGGGCATAGAGTACAGAACAGACTGAGATAGGAACAACTTTGGGGGGAAGTCAGTAGAGCTGACAAAATACAGTAGCTACTGGGTAATGGACACGAGCAAATGTCTATGTATGTAGAAGAGGGGCATAAAACGGGAGATTAAAGCATTTCATAAAGAAGATGAAGTCAGCATAGTCTTGGGCAAGTGGTATTTAGAGATTTAGGTAGCTTGGCCACAATAACTCCATAGTAGAGTTTAAAAGATTGCAGTTTCTGAGTAGCCTGCAAGTAGAAGGTTATCAAGACTTTGGAAGGGTCATGGACTTAGACAGGCCAGTATAGTCACGTACTGGAAAACAAGGTAGAATTCTAGTAATTGGGATAAAAGCCAAAAGCCAAGGTCAAACTAGCAGCAAGAGCAATTAATTTCATTCTGAGTTTCAAGGGATTGTGCTAGAATCTCTTTTATGAGGTGAGATATGGTTGTACGAATAGTGGTTCTGAAACTTTTAATGTTTGTGAGAATGAAATGGGTGCTTCAGATTTCTGCAGGGGAGCATCTATATTTTTAACAAGTGCCCAGATTATTATGATGCAAATGGTTGCAGGTCACATTTGTAGAAAATTAAATTTTGAGATGGCACTTACAGTAGGGTAAGGGACCAAGTGATTACAACTGTTGAGAGAAGAGGCATTTAGAGGTTGAAAGTCAAACCCTTCTACTAAGAGAAAAATGTCTCATTTGCCCAAAGCTGAGTTGTATTTATTTGCATGTAAGAAAGCAGAAAAGTTGGGCCAGTAGCCACGGGACTGATGCATTGTAAATCTGTTAGGTTTTTCTCTTCAAGCCTCTTGTTTTTCATATTTATGACCTGACCGCTTTTGCAATATCTAACATAAAGCTACGTACTGTTTAGTGTAAAAAAGTAAGACTGAATATTTTTTTGTGCCTAACCTAAACTGTCCCTTATTTTTACTTATTTTTTGTTATCTGTATAATTAAATTTCCTTTTTCCTTCCCGCTTCATAAATTGATTAGCACGAGTTGGGCAGAGTGCTGTAATGCTAAGGGTTAACCAGAAGAGAATTACAAATGAACTATCTAGAAAGTTGATTATTAATCCAGCTAGAGAAGAAATATCCTTTTACTTAGCAAGAATGAGTATCCGAAGAGCTGATAATATTGTTCAGGCAGTGAGGTGGAATGGCAGAGCTTGGTAAGTAAAACAAAACTTGAAGTTAATCTTTTATATCCATTTTAAAAATGCATAAAATGTTTACATATTTAACCAGTTAAGTCTAATATGAATTTACAAGCTTCTGGAATGAATCTGAAAGGTTCCAAATGTGTTTGTTAATGAGATCGCTACAAAGGCTATCTGTAAAAGTTATTGAAAAGTATTTACACAAGTAGATAAATATATTTAATTTTGAATATTTATAAAAATACATGATTAGATTTGTGATTAAGAACAAGGAAGTCGGCATGAAGGAATGATTACTAAGACAGTGTAAGTCCAAACCTCAAAATGAATATTGAGTGACAAACTGTTGTTGTTTCACAAGAGCAAGTTCTGGGTTTTAGGTGTGAAAATATTATTTAAAATACAATATTCACATGAAGATTTGTTGAGATAATTTTTAGACTTCTAAGTAACAAAAACTTGTAAGTTCTTTTCTTTTCTGAATCCTAGCACTCATTTCATCGTGATGTTTAATTTAAGGACCTTTCTAAAGACAGCTTTTATTGTATTTGTGAGTAGGAAGGAAAAAATGAAAGGATCTCTGCTATTTGTACAAAGAAAATTAAGTGAAAAGATATGATTTTAATAAAGTTCTTCCATCAAAGCCTGCTCCTTCTGTTAGAGAAGAAATTTTGATGTCAATATTCAATTCCATAAGATAGAAATTTTGCATGAATTACTTGATATTACAAAAATGAATCTTTTAAGCATAGCATGGACCATATTGAATATTATTGCAGCTTTCTGTAACCATAAATCATTTCAGTGTAATACTGTACTCAGGAGAAGTTAGTAAACCTTTGAAACTTACCTTAAATTATAATTGTATACATGATTTTAACCTCTTTTTCAAAGTATTTTTTTTAGGGCAAATATAAAGGTCTCAAATTAACATTTTGTTTAATCCTTAAATGAGCTCAGATACAGTGTGTTTTTAAAAAGCTGTAAGTTCGATGTTAGCAATATTTGTTATATGTATGCATGTGTTAGTGAATGTGTATTTGTGAACATATTGGTATATATGCTTTCAAAATACCAGAGGACCTTTGATTATATATACTCATTTAAAATTTTTTTTAATATTCTCGTCCATACTTAAGACTAGTAACATAGACAATAGTAAGTGAAACAAGAAAAACAATAGTTAAAATTTATTGAGCTCTCTTGTATGCTAAATGCTGTGTTAAATGCTTTATCTCATTTAATCCTTATATTAATTATGTGGTTGATGGAAAACTCCAAGGATTAAAACAAAAGATAAACTAATTAAAGACCCTAAAGCTTAAAGTTTAGGGGAAAAAAAGGCCCAGGAAATGGTGTGTAAGAGGGGAGATCCCTAAATTCTGGGTACCTTTTCTGGAAATTAAGATTTGATATGAATAGGGGAAGAAGAAAGAAATGAACCAGTGAATTCTTAGCATTCATTAATTCCTTAAAAATTTCATTATCAAAATTTTAGTTATATAAAAATATACAGAGTAGGTTAAAAAACCTATGTATCTATAAGAAATAAGTTATTACTAATACAGTTGGAAACTGTGAACTCTCAGTTTTTAATCTCCTTTGTGCCAGATATAAGCATTCTTTTGAATTTGGTGTTTATCATTTCTATGTTTTTCTTTATACTTAAATTTCGTATTCATTTTATAGGAGGAAAACCTCCACTTACCATTTGATGGTTCCAAAATGACCTTTTCTTGTCTTTGTTTTACACTTTAATTAAAACAAAAAATTCTTAACATTATCTGCAGTGCCTGGACCCTGCATAATCAGGCCCCTGAGTTGCCAACCTCAGTTTTTCCTTTCTCTCCATTTTTTTTTTTTAATTCAGCTGCTGTGCTGGTTTATAAGTTCATATACCCTTTTAACTTTTTTCCTGCTCCAAGGCCTTCACATAATGCTGTCTTCTCAATTAGAATACACTTCTTGTTCTTCATCAGAATGATCCCTTTTCATTTTTAACTATCCCATTTAAATATCATCTCTTCAGAGATGCTTTCCTTGATCCTTCAAATTCACATCCTCTATGCTTCCCACCCTCAATTTATTTCATAGTACATATTACAATTTTTAAAAATTGTGTGTTTATTTGTATTATTTTTTGTTTAATGTTTGTTGTTCTCTCTAGACTGGTCAATTTTGTTCTCAGATGTTGTCCCAGTCATATATATGCCTTTGTATACTATAGGCATTCGATAAACAGTTGTTGCTGTTATCAAAGAGGAGTATACTGGAAGGGAAAGAGGAAGGAAGGGAGAGTGAGAGAAAGATAGGAAATTACATAAAATGGGGTCTGCAGGTTAGTTTGTATATACTATTTAGGTAAAATTATACAATTCCATGCTAGCAAATATTGGGGTAAGGGTGGTGGTAGGGACCTTTTTGTTTCTTGTCATCTCTCTATAGGATGTTTGACAGCTTTTCTGTTTCTTTATTTTCAGTGTAATTTTTAACTTTTGTGTTCTTATTTTGGAGACTTGGTACACCTAGATGCAAGAACTAAACTTTCAAATTATAAATTTGTAGTGCAGCCCTAGTAGTTAATCTTAATGTAGAAACACTATAATGGGCTCTAAAAATCTGGAAAAATTTCTGACATAGAGTTGAGAAAATATATCTGGTACTTTTGCACCGGAAAACCATCAGGCCACTTCTAAGAGTTTTATGTGGAAAATTATAACTAAAATATTCACAGTGGTGATAGTTTCTGTACTTTTGCTTGACAGTTTGATTTTTTGCAGGAAAATATAGTATAAAGGTTATAAAATAGGAAAAAAAATGAAGTCAGTCTGAGAGAAGGGCTGGATTTTTCAAATGTCAGAATATACTTATGCTATACTCTTTGTTGGCATTTGTAATTAAAGATCAAGACTAGAAGATTTTGCTGAATTTTTTTTTTAGTTGCTGGTATGGGAAAGGAGATAAAAAGAAGAGGATAATAAAAGATAGTTTAATTAAAATGTCATAAAAGGAGGGGATTTGTAGAGTGTCTCATTTGTGGTCATGGAAAGTACCATGAGTATTAATATTATTGTACCTCACATTTTTTCATTACACTTTATACTTTTAAATTAACTCTTTTATATCTTATACAGTTCTTAGAGTAACCTTGTACAATAGTTGAAGCAGGTGTCTTGTTCTTATGTGTTTCATAACTAGGAAAACTAGGAGAGAAATTAGACAATTTCTTGGACTAGAACTTTTTTTTTTGGTATATAATTTTTTTTTAATCTTTATATTCCCCATACAATTACGACCCCAATCCCTCCCCTCCCCGGCCCCTACCTCCTATAGAGTGTCTCTGGTTCATAGTTGTTTGTTGATTTTGATTTTTACTTTCTTATAGTTATTCTTTTTCCTGGTCCCTTATTTAAGTTTTCTAGATTCCTGCTATGAGTGAGACCATTCGGTATTTTTTTTTTATCTTTCTGGCTTATTTCGCTGAGCATGATCCCTTCCAGTGCCATCCATGTTGCTGCAAATTGCATGTGTTTATCTTTTTTGAATGCTGAGTAATATTCCATGGTGTATATGTACCACATCTTCTTGATCCAGTCATCTATTTTTGGGCATTTGGGTTGTTTCCAAAGCTTAGCTATTGTAACTAGTGCTGCTATAAACATAGGGGTGCAGGTGCTCTTCGGAATTGATGTTTCTGTGTTGGACTAGAACTTTTTAAAAAATAATACTGTGTGTAGTTTTCTAAGCAAGACTAATATTCACTACACTTCCACCCCTTCAAAAAGGCTGAAGTTGGAGGGTATAATAAGGTTCTTCTTAGGACTAAGATGTATTAGGTAACTGCCCTCTATAGGGTTTCTAGACTTAAACATTTAAATTATTTCTAATTTCCTAAAGATTCAAAAGTTGTAATCTTCAAAAAATGGAACTGAGGTGGTTAAATGTTTTATGTTATATGCATTTAATTATAAATTATTAATATAAATACATTATAAATTATAGATTATAAAATTATAATTTAAATGTATTAAATTATGGATTCACATAATTAACAGATACCTTGCTAAGCTTTTCTAAGTTAAGGCTTACTGGATGAAATTTAATGGACCACATCCTTGCCAGATCTCTTAGGGTTCCAAAAATGAAGTGTGAACTTATAAGAATGAAAACATAACCTGGAATAAATGATTGTAGTTCAAATAAAGTAATGTGATAAAACAGGGGGTATGAACCCCTTTAGTAGAAAGTCAAGGCATATAAACAGAATAGATGCCTCTTGGTGCTCATTTAAAAGATTTTTAAAAATGAAAAAGTAGAAGGCAGTAGGTACATTGCATTTGTGTAAATGTATACATTGGGGGGATATATCCTTGAATATATACATTTGCAATAGGAGGGATTTTAACTGAAGACAAATGCCAGGAGGTATTTGTAATGATTAGTCAAAAAGGCTGTTACGTTAAGGTAAAAGTAAAATTTTGTATGTTTCATTTGGACAAATGGCCTGGTGGCAGGGAAATTCAGTTTCTCACTCTGAATCAATTGACAGAAGCTCAGAAGCTTCTCATGTTAAAGAAACCTAGATAAGAGACATCCTACTACTGGCTTGTGAGTGTATGTTTATGTATATATATGTATGTATTCTATATATAATAGATATGTATATATAAATATGTATTATAACTGGCAATGAACCTGTGTTAAAGACAAAAACAAAGAAACAAAAAAGACCAGGTGTGTTTATTCTATAGAACATAAATCTAAAGAGAATCTAATAGCTGCCCTGAGAAGGCTAACGAACTGCCATAGAGAAAGCGTGTATAATGTGGAGTGGCCAAACACAAGTTAGCAGGTGAAAGTCAGAGGGAGCAGAATCAGAGGAACAGTGAAGAAAAATTTTGTAATGATATGGTTGTCTAAAAATGGAATGAGTTTCTTTATTGAGGTAAATGAAGTCATATTGCTAAAAAGAATGGGGTGTAAAGATTAAAATGCTGAGTTATGTGCCTTTAAAAGACTCCCACGCTTCTGGTACAATTAGGAAAATATAGGACCACATTTTACTCACCTTAGAAGTTTCCTGTAATTTCAGTGTCCCCTTATTGAGGTAATACTTTCATTTAAAAAATCAAAACGATGAGTTTGTTCATGTGTAGAATATAAAGAAACAGAAAACTAATCCAAAGCAAACTCTAGAAATCTGACTGAAGAGTTAAGGCTACCAAAGGGGGAGGTTGGGGGTTAGAAAGAAAGGGGTTGAGGGAGACTGATGGACTGTGGTGAAAGATTATTGACTTTTTTTTTAAAGATTTATTTATCTTTATCCATACATACAAGAATCCAGGTACAGGCCAGATTCGCGGGAGGGTGAGAGGATTCACCAGAGACAGAGCAGGGAACAGAACAGGCAGACTGATGAAATACACTGCTAAGGGGAGCAGCAGGCACGACAGGAGAGGTCTGCAGTGCCATGTGGGACCCTTGCTGGCCGGCCAGGATCAAACCGGCGCTGCAGTGGCTGCAGACAGCTTCACAGCCCTCTGCTCAACCGCCTGTGCTACCAGGGGAGGCCCGATTATTGACATTTTATTGGAATATGTAGTAAGGTAGTATATATCTGAAGAGGTATGAACCTATGACCTAAAATCATACAGTATTTTAAACCAATGATACCCCAGTTAAAAATACAATTAAAATTTAAAAATATTCTAAAATTATATAGTAATATACAGAAACATTGTTATGGTAGAATAATGTCTGCCATATAGCAAGTCAACTTTCTAGCACAAAGACATGAAAGGACTTGAATAAAAAAATTCTCACTGTGTGCTATAAAAATGTGTACTTCAGATTTCAATTTATGTAACTTTTGAAGAAAATATAGTTTGCAAAATGCATTTAATAGGAATAACATTTTTCTTGACAGATGAATAAAATTAGGAAAAATGGTGAAAAAGTAATAAAAAGGTTTTTGAAAGAAAAAATAATCTTGTGGAAAAAGATCTAGTGTTTTTAAAACATAATGCTCAAATGTCTAAATAGAGCCCAAAATTACTAAACGTGAAAAACTAGGGAAATGTGAGAAAAGTGCATTGTATCAGAGAGACAGAAATAATTAAAAACAGATAGGAGCTTAAAACTGAAAAATATATTATCTGAAATAAGAACACTCAGTGGGTCCATCAGTAGAATAGAAACAGCAGAGGAAAAATTCAGTGAAATTGAAAATAGATCAATAAAAATTAAAGAACAGAGTGAGAAAAAATGGACATGTATATAGTATTAAGGGTAGGTGGGACAATATTAAAAGGTATTAACATACATGAGTCCTAGAATTAAAGAACTCTATGAGAGCATAAAAAGTACTTGAAGAGGGCCTCTCCTGGTGGCGCAGCAGTTGAGTGCTGGGCTGCGAAGCTGCCCGCAGCCTCTGCAGCGCCCGTTCGATCCCCAGTCGCTGGCGAGGGTCCCACATGGTGTGACAGACCTCTCCTGCCGCGCCTGCTGCTCCCCTAAGCAGTGTATTTATTCTTCAGTCTGCCTGTTCTGTTCCTTGCTCTGGCTCTGGTGAATTCTCTCACCCTCCTGTGCTTCTGACTGTACCCAGTGCTTGAATGAATGAATGAATGAATGAATGAATAAATAAATAAATAAATAAACAAACAAACAAATAAATCTTTTAAAAAAAGTATTTTAAGAAATAATGCCCCCAAATTTGATGAAAAATATAATAACAGAGATTTATGAAATGTATTAAATCCCAAGCAGGATAAATGTAAAGAAAAGCACACATGGGCACATTGTAGTAAAATTATAGGTAAAAAAAATTAGTGGGGGAGATGAACAGGAAAAAAGTTAATGCAATTTACCAACATCAGGAATGAAAGGGCAATTATGACTTTAGTACTTATGATTAAACAGATAATAAATGAGTGTTTAAACATTTTTATGCCAAAAATTACAGTACTTAGATGAAATGGAGAAATTTCTTTAAAGAATTATATTGTTTCTTATTAAGGTAATATTGGTTTACAACAATGGATATGATTTAGGGGCATAGGCTCACGCCTCTTCAGATTGTATAATTTGCTAAAATGGGCATACAATGAAATAGAAAACTTAAATACTGCTTTATCCAGAAAATAAATTGAATATTTAATTAAAGAATAAAGTTTTCTGAAAGAAAACTGCAGGCCCAAATGGTTTCCCTGGTGACTTCTAGCAAACATTTATGAAATAACACCAATTTTATATAAATTCTTTCAAAAAATAATGGAGTTAGGAATAATTCCTACATTGTGTGGCCAACATAATCCTAATACTAAATTTGAAGAAAACATTACAAAAGGAAAATTTTAAACCATTATCCTTCATAGTTAGCAATACATGCAAAAATCTTTAATAAAACATCAGAAAATTAAATCCAGCAATATAAAAAAGAATAATATATTATGACCAAGTATGATTTAGCCCAGGAATGTAAGGTTGATTTAGCATTTGGAAAATTTTACCTAGAGAAAAAAGAGGAATGTATAATCATTTCAATAGATATGGAAAAGTTTTTGGCAATATCCTTTTATACTTAAAAACTCCCAGCAAAGTAGGAATAAAAATCACCTTCCTTAATTATAAAAGGCATCTATGAAAAGCCTACAACTAACATCAGATTTAAAGGTGATGTATTTGAATACTTTCTTTTAATAATGGAGAACAAGATAATCATTCCTGTCCTCACTCATCTTATTTGACATTGTATTGGAGGTCCTAACTTCAGTATTATGGCAAAGAAAGGAAATAACATAAAAATGTGAAAAGAAAAATGTAGAAGTCTCTCTACTGTACTTTTGGGAAGGTCACATGATACTAGACATCTTTGGTGTCTGGACTCCAACAGCAAGGGAAACAAAAGCAAAAGTAAACAAATGGGACCACATCAAACTAAAAAGTGTTGGTACTGTGAGGGAAACCACCACAAAAATGTAAAGGTCATCTACTATTGGGGAGAAGATACTTGCATAATATACCTTCAAAAAGGAATTAATATCCAAAATATATAAATTAACTCCTACAACAGAACAACAAAGATCATTTTACCCAATCAAAAAATGAGTAGAAGATCTGAATAGACTCATCTCCAAAGACATACAGGTGGCCAATAGGCACGTGAAAAAATGATCGACATTGTTTATTATTAGGGAAATGCAAATAAAAAACACACTGAGATGTCACTTCACACTTGTGAGAATGATCTATATTAAAAAGACTAGAAGCAACAAATGTTGGCCAGGGTGTTGAGAAAAAAGGAACTTTTCTATAATGTTGGAAATTGGTGCATCTGTGGAAAACAACATGGGGATTAAAATTTCATGATAAACGATTTTATTTTGACCCAATCTTAAAAATGAATATTTGAATAAAAATAAGTTTATACAATTGGCAGCAGCTGTAATTCTTTAATTCTTAGAAAATTTTTATTTTTATAATTTATTATTTTTTATTAATGAAATACCATTGTTTTACATCTTTGTTAATATTTTGACAATATAGGTTTTCTCCCCTTAGGGGTGGTCATCCTAACCCTTCTACCCCCGAAGCCACATAGTCCTCCACCATAGTTCGTTTCTTCCTCTTCCTCGTTCTCATTGTTCTCTTTCCCCCTCCCTCTTGAATGCCTCAGATCTATGGTTAGTTGTCAAGAATTGGTTTTATAGTTTGTCTTTGTGACCCTTTGTTTTGTTTCTCTGTATTCCACATATAAGTCACACCATCCAGTTACTTATCTTTCTCCTTCTGGTTTTTTTTCACTTAGCTTAATCCCTTCCAGCTCCATCCATGTTGCCACAAATGGCTTAAGGTTATCTTTCTCCACAGGCTGAGTAGTATTCCATTGTGTATAAAGACCACATCTTCTTGAGCCACTCGTTTGGTTTTGGGCATTTATGTTGTTTCTAGGTCTTGGCTATTGTAAATAGTGCTGCAATAAACACTGAAGTACAGGTTTCCTTTAGAATTAGTGTTTTTTTGCATTCTTTGTGTAGATACCTAGAAATGGAATCGCTGGATTGTATGGCAGATTCGTTTTTAGTCTTTTGAGGAACCTTTCCATAGGGCTAGACCATAACTACATGTTTTTTAAGAAAAATATTTCAGGTCAAATATGTGGTAGTACAGTCATTTCTGACAAGGGACATTTTTGCAAAGAAAAAATTCTAAGGATTTTACTTAACCTTTTTTATTGAAATCATTCTGTTTTGAATAGTCTATCATGTAACTGCCAATTTTTGGTTCTTTGGTTTCTATCTATCTGTAAATTCGCGACTTGTCAGTGATTTGAGCTCCTGTCCAGCATTATATTTCTTCATGAATTCTTGAATCTTTTGCAAGATTTGCAGTTTCATTTTGCAATCAATTTTTTGTTTTGACCATTAGCTCCAATATACCACAGTGCAATATAAATGACTCAGCCTGATTATCTTGACTGAAAAGATGGCAGTTTTAAAAAGTATATCTATGTTTAGATTGTACTTCAATCAATTAAATTAATCTTTGGGAATGGGACCCGGGAATCAATATTTTTTCAAAGTCTCCTTGTGACTCCAATGTGCAGACAAATTGAAACCTCTGAACAGTGATTATCATTAGTGGATATTATGATATCTTGATGCCTTCCATTTCCTCTATAATTTTGAAGAAGCACATAATAAATATTTGGGTAATAAGATATTCCCCTATGTTCCTTGAATGCCAAGCATATATGGACCAGTAAAACAGTGCTGAAGTAAAACTTACATTGTCCCTTTCTCGAGACATTTCTAATCCAAAGGACAGGGAAAATATTTATTTTTAAGATAAAAAATACTATGAAGGGAAAGGGAGATCTAATTTAGGCTTGGAATCAAGGATGGCTAGTATTAGCAATATTGACCCTGAGACTTAAAGATAGTAGGAGATAATTTGGGAAAGAGGCGATAAGAGGAAACAAGTTTTGAAGTTGGTAAGTTGGGTAGAAGCTTGCAAATTCTAAGAACAGAAATCAGGAAAAGATGACTAGTGAACAATAAACTGAAAATAGAGATCATGTCTTACATTGCTAAGTATCTGTGAATGTCAAAAGATAAGATTAGAAACATGGTTTGGAAGTAACAAAGGTTTTTAAGGGAGCAAAAAAAAAAAAAAACAAACCCCAAAGCAACCAGAAAACCAACATCTTTCAATATGGTGTTTTCAACTTAGGTAAACTTCTCTGTTTTTGCATTTCCTGCATTGCAATAAAACTATTAAGGTAGGATGAATTTGTTCTTATTATTACTCAAGCTAAATGCAAAAACCACATGTATGAGGACAAAAAAAAAAATCCCCACTAGCATTCCTCAAGACCCATATGTATAACAATCCAAGCAGAGTCTTTCTATGAGTTTTAGAGTTTGCCAAAGACAGTTTTGAAATAAGGCCAGGTGCTTGGATTTATACTCAAGGGATTGACCCTGGAGAATACTATGACTGTAGATCTCTAAAGATACTAACATGACCTAAGGCAATTAATTTGACAACAGCAAGTATGAGACTGTCCTTTTAGTTTGAATGACTATTAGTAAGATAGGCAGTGGGAGAGAAAAAAAATGCAAAGTTTTAATTAAATAATGTTTTACATATTTTTCTCCTTTGGACTCAATTCAGTCACAAATGATATAGCAGTTGCCTGGGATTTCCATAGCATTAATTAATTCAAAAGAGCAGAAAATGAATCAGAACCAGAAACTTATTTAATATGCCCTTCTTTCCTTTAAGTACCATGAAAAACTCAGTGTCTCTTGTGATCACTAGAGTTTGCATTTCTAAGGCTTAAGTGTATCCAATTTAAAAATGGATTAAAATATACTTTGAGACATAATAAAGATTTCCATTTTATTTTTCTTTACCTTTCTGTTTACTGAAAGTAAATAGTGATGGGAATTTTTAATATTGTATATACTTATGTAAGTGACAGAAATAAGACGTGAAAATAATGACTCTACTGAGAGTAAAGCACATTGAAATAACATTTTTGTTTCCCAAAGATAAAATGCACTCCAGAAAAAAATTTATAGGCAAAAAAAAATTTATAGGCAAAAAAATTTATTCCAAACATAGATGCATCTGGTATTAATGGTGTCAGTGCTGTTAGCCCACTGACAATCAGAGTCAAAGAAATAAAATAGTCACTGTTGAATCAGCTTACATGACAATTAGATCTGGAGATACCAAGTTTAGGGGAAATTATGAAAAGGCTGAATTGAATATTAATTGAGATAAGGGAAGAACTTAATTTAAACTAGTCCTGATTATGCCACAGATTAAATGTAGGACTATTTAGTCCATTTCAAATCTGTACTAGTACCGTACTATTGCTATTGCTGATAATTATACAAATATTAATACTTAAATTGAGAGTTTCCAGTGTCTCAGTACATTGTGCCTTTTTTTATTCTTCTACTTTACTCTCTTTTAAAGTTAGAGCTCTAGTTAGACAAGAAATAGGAAAATGATATTTATTTCTGGGAAGAAGCATTTTCTAAATGACAAAGTCTTCTTTCTAGCTTCTTATAGGATTTACTGTGTAACTCTGCATTTTCTCTACTAATTCTACATGTTATACAGTGGGACAGTTAAAAACTGCATATATAGATCAGAATGAAAACATTTATTCCATAGGTTCATTTCTGATATTTTAATTTACTTCTTTGCCTGCCACCTTTTCTTTCTTTTTCAGCTGTGCTGAGTGATAACTTAGCAGTAAGTTTGCCTAAAGCATTTAATTTCTATTTTAGAAAGTAAAAAAAGTACATTTCACTTATGAGTATGGTTCTTGAAATATCTCCATTTTATCAGTTTATTTTGCTCTTTCCCTGTAGTTGTCTAAAACATTTTTAGCCTAAATATAAGGGTGTGTCCATTTGTTGCAAGCAAAGATAGAGGTAATCATATGTGGTTCCTGTTATAAGCTTTGTGTTGATATTGCTGCTATTTAAAATAGTATGTCTAACCAGAGACACACTACAGTGGGGGGTGGGGGGAGGAGAAGAGGGATTAGGGTCAGCAAAAAGGGGTGGGAATTGTATGGGGAATATAACCAAAATGAAAATGCATACATTATGCAAAAATGAAAAATGATGTAAGAATTATATAAAATAAAATAATTTATTAAAAATTAATTAAAATGAAATAAAAGGTAAAATTGAAAAAAGAAAAAAAGAAAATAGTATGTCTAAGATCTACTTTTAGCATTTTTTTCTTTTCTTTTTTTTTTTTTTAAAGATTTATTTATTTATTTATACAAGCACTGGGTACAATCAGAAGCAGGGGAGGATGGGAGAATACCAGAGCCAGAGTAGGGAACAGAACAGGCAGACTGATGAAATACACTGCTGAGGGGAGCAGCTGGGGGGAGCAGCGGGTGAGACAGAGGTCTGCCGCACCATGTGGGACCCTTGCCGGCCTGCCGGCAGGGACACCACAGAGGCTGTGGACAGCTTCACAGCGCGATGCTCAATCGCCTGCACCACCAGGGGAGGCCCTCAATTATTTTTAGACAACAGAGAAGCTTTTATTGAACATTTACTATGCTAAAAACTTTATGTATGCTATGAGTACCTAGACTCAAAAATAAGTTGACCAAGATCATATGACTAGTGAGTTGTGCAATCTAAATTTGAACCCAGGTGTGTCTCTTAAACAATTAAAAATACTCTTAAATATAGTTGAAGTAAGAGTGAATAGATTCTGAACTCAGGAATTGTAAAGAAAAGTAAATCAGTTTTAGTTTATTGCCTTGAGACAACTGTTTATGGTTTTGCCTGCTTTCTAATTTTCATTGATCTATTATAGGGATGTGACTGTATAAAGCAACTATGGAAAAATGTGATATAAGTGTGAAAGTGTCTGAAGAATTCAATATTCATGCTAAATTAATCTGAAAAAAGGAAGTTAAAAATCTACCAAGGAATAAGCAATTCCTATTGTTGTTAAATAAGCACTTTTCATAATTCATAGTCTGATTGTAATGTTTGCTCAATTTCTATATCAGAAGGTACTAATTTATGAATTTACATGAAAGTCAATACAGTACTTAGCAAGACACCATTGTATTGTTGGTCCATGCTTATCTTTCTTGGAGAAACAGGTTTTAATATCTAGATATATTTCTTTTTTTATTTTTAAAAATTTTATTTTTATATTCCCCATGCAATTGCAACCCTAGATATATTTCTAATTGTACCTGAAATGAAAGGGTAATTTCTAGGATCAAAAGGCCTCAATTAGATTCTTTTATGATAATTAAGAGGTTAGGTGGTGGTGCAGAATTTGGTGTTTGAAGTTTCTTTGCCTAGAGGCAAATCCGGACTTTATCACTGCTATTCCAATCTTGCACAAATTAATTTCTATATACCTAGTTTCTCATTACACAATGGGGATAGTGATAATATCTACATAATAATGCCTACTTCTACATGGCTTGTTTGTTTTGAGGACTAACTGAGGTAATATATGTAAAACAATTAGAAAAATTCTTGTTGTATAATAGACTTTACTATTAGCGATTATTTAATTTAAATTTTAACCATTTTCATTTCTTTGACTTAAACACAAAAACATCCAAAGTTACAGTATTTTCTCCAGAATGGATCCAAGATGCTATATCAAATACAGCATCTTTTTACCTTCAGATAATTTCCCCTCATGTGAGTTTCCCCTGCCTTTAGAAAATGCGATACATTAGGCAAGCAGGGTATCAGTGCAGTTCAAGGACTGACTTCTGTAGAATGTGCATTGGTATTCTGTAATAGAGAAGAATCCTTGTTTGTTGCAATTTTATTATTGAAAGAAAGTTGCAAATAGCAATTTACTCTTACCACCCCCCCCCAACACACACACTGTGATGTGCATGTGTAAGACTAAGATAAAACCTATGTTTCCTTCGTGGAAGGGTGTGGAGGTAGAGGATCATTTCAATTAGAAATAATGAGAGTAATAGAGGCTCCCAATGAAAGTTCTGTGGCCAGAGGACAAAAGAAAGAAGCTAATTCCTGAAGTTGAGGTATTTGATTAAATATTTAGTTTGTTCAATATGTCTGCAGGTACTGGGTATATTGTTATTTGTGAAATGAAGAGACTGTGTTTGACAACAATGTTTATTAGGTGATTTGATGATGTTTGGGAGAGAAGCAACTCTGAGATATCAAGAAAACCTGCAATAAGTAGAAAATAAAATATTTTTACAGGCAAAGACATTTATTTCTCTTATAACTGTAAGAATTATCTTATTGTAATGGTGGTTTATTACTTTGGATAACATTGACATAGAGAAAAAAATTACTAGACTATGATTAGAATAGCTAATGTTTTCTTTCATTAACAAAGTTAAACAGTTTTTTTTTTTTTTTGGAAACAGCTTGCAACTTGTCACTCAGTAGATTTTATGTTTAAATGTTTATTTTTAAAAGTCTGGTAGTGTGCCTGTGTGTGTGTGTGTGAGTGTGTGTGTGTGAGAGAGAGAGAGACAGAGAGAGACAGAGAGACAGAATTTGGATTGGAGGAGGAGATGGGAAGAGGAGGTGAAATTTTAAGGAGATGTAAAGTCAGTGAAAGCTCATGTAAGGGGCTGGAGTTTTGAACTGAAATAAAAGATTTCAGGCATGTCTTTTTCTCCCTTAGCAAGGAAAAATGAAACTGACTATATTATATATATTTCCATGAAGAGTATATAGAAACATCATATACAAAATTATAAGAACTTTAAAAAACTTTAAAAGATGGAAGCTGTTATATATGACTTTAAAAAATTTTAGGAGGAGAGGTAAAGAAAAACTTTTTGAACATACTCCAGTGGGATAAAGTTTTAACAGAATAGGCTGGGTCATTTATAGATTACAACACTTTTAATTTTCTCAGTGTTACAAAGTGTTGATTTTGATAAAGAATTTGTTGATGTTATATCAGCTTCTCCATGTGGAGTAGTGCTACTGGGTGATTAGCTACACTTGGGGCTAGCAGCCAAAGTTCAAAAATTTGTTCCCCAGTTTTCTTGACCTTCTGAGAATAGAAAAAAAAAGTTAATAAGTTTTCTTGAGTCTTGATTCCCTACAAAAGAAATTCATCATTATCAAGGATGTTTTAGCGCTTTTTTCTTTTTATTATTTCACTACCATCTTTATTTAATTAAGTAGATACTAATTTGGAGGTACTCCAAGACTTACAGTAGCTTAGTCACTTGAAATTTTTTTTGTATTTGCATAATTTTTTTTTACTGTAATTTAAAGACCAAATGGCTTAATTTTTTTTTTAAAAAATCTAGGTTGAAAGCTGAGGACTCTACCACTTGGTGAGGTTAATCGATTTGCTCAAGATAACATGTTTAAGAGTAAATATGTGGGCCAGGACTTTTGGTAATGGCACACAACAAATAATTGACCCCTGTTCACATTTTATTTTTATTGCTGTATTGATTATCAGTGTCAGTATATTTGTTCTTAATAATCTGTTTAACCATTTGCAAGTATCAAATTTTATTACATCTACCAATCATCTATCAGTGAATGGTCACATATCAAAGTGATGTGCCTGATTGCTCTGTCGGACTCATTTGCAGAGTGTTATAATACATGTAAGGGGTTTTATCACTTTAAATGAAATATTTGATTAAACTATACTCATACATTTATGACATTTGGTTTTCATAGAAAAACTGTATATTTGTATATTTTTTGTCAGATAAAAGGCAGTATGTTATTTTTTGCATTTCCATCAGTTATAGACTCATTTAACAATTAAAATGGATTTGGAGGAAAGGGTAAAATATAGTCTTTTTCATTGCTTTTTTCCCCTTACAAAAAACAGTTCACTGAAGAAAATCTGGAAAATATGAAAAAGAAAATTAAAAATACTTCCCAAATGTCATCTAGAGATACCTCAAAATGCTTTTACTGATTCTATCCTAGAAGTGTTATACTTAGATACACATGTTTTAATAGAAAAATTGGATCTTATTGTCTATGTTGTTTTGCGAGCTACTTTTTAAAAGTTAACATATCATGTTAACATGTCAATGGCCCCAGGCCATTAAAATAAATATTCTTCACTGTGTATACTTTTGTTTTAAATGAACTTTATTATTTATTACAAAAGTAACAGATATTGCATGCAAGAAATTTAGGAAGCATATAAAATAAAAATTCTTTAATGTTTTTATAAACAGATTATATATCTATAATTTGCTCTTTACACATAAATGGAATCATGGTAAATGTGCTTTATAATATGTTTATAATCTGATATTTTATTTAACATTTTGTCATGTCATTTATATTTCTCCATGATACTACATATTCATTTATATAATTTTTTTAAATGGTTGCATTATTCTATTTGTAGGTATTCCATAGTTTAGCTATTGTGGGCAACCACAATTTAGTTGATTATCTATAATTAATATTATTTCTAATTTTTCCACTGTTATTAACAACATTGTAATAAAATCCTTTGTAGTTGAATCTTTGTACGTAGTTTGATGATTTCTTTAGTTCAAATTTTAGAAATGAAATTGGGTAGTCCCTTTATAAAGGCATTTGATCATATTGCTAGGCTGCCCTTCAAAAAAGTTGAACCAGTTAACTTTTTCCAATAGTGTTGAGAGTTACATCATTTTGCCACATTCATGCTGACAAAAATTATTGTCACTCTTTCCAAATATCACAGGTAGAAAATGGCAGATTAATTTTGGTATAATTTGTAAGTCTTTGATTAGTAGTAAAAAGAAATAGTTCTTTGTTTTTGTTTATTTGCATTAAAATAAAAATTTGTGCTGATATCCTTTGAGATCTGAGCTCATATCAGTTGAGACAGAAGCATTAATTTTGAAGTCAAATTGTTGGTGTGACAAACTTTGAATCTTGGCTCTACCTTCACCACTTATCAGTTCTGTAGCCTTGTGTATTTACATACTCATTCTATACCTCAATTTCCTTATCTGTTACAGGTTCCTATGCATTATAGGGTTGTTGCTAGGATCAAATGAATGAACATATGTAAAATATTTACAGCAATTCAAGACAAAATAATGCTCCTTATTCTAATGGACAATTGATTTGGAAGAGGTCTTTTTATACTCAGCCTTTTATTCACTTATATGATCAGATTTTTTCCAAACTTTTCATTTTTTCTTTTAATCAAGAATTTTAGAGAAACAGTTCTTATCGAATTTTATTTTCCTTTTCTTCTTTAGAGTTTCTGTCTTTGGTGTTACTTTTAGGAATATCTTTCCCACTCAATAGTATATGAATGTTGATGAATGTTTATTATGGCATTATCATGGTTTTAATTTTTGCCTTTAATTTTTAAATCTGTTTGGAATTTATTTTGCTGTGTGATATGTGATTAGTATATAAAGAGCCAATTTTCCTAATATTTGTCATATAACCCACCCATTAGGTACTATAATTATAGACAAACTTATTAGAAATGTTTGGTTCTATTTATCAGCTCCTTTAATAATCATTCTATCCATTTGGCACATTTTATTTTTATTAACATATAATTTACATATAACATTAATTTTGAGTGCACAACACAATGATTTAATATTTGCATATATTGTGTAATTATCACCAGAATAAATCTAGCTAATATCATTATAGTTACACAAATTTTTTTCTCGTGATGAGAACTTTTAAGATCTATTCTCTTAGTAACTCTAAAATATAGTATTATTGACTGTAGTCACTATGCTGAACAACATATCCCTATAACTTATTTTATAACTGGAAATCTATAGATTTTGACCCCCTTCTCACACCTGCCCCTGACAACCACCAGTTTGTCTCTGTACATACTAGCTTGGTTTTTATTTTTAATTTAGATTTCTACATGTCAGTGAGATCAAACAGCTTTTTCCTTTCTCTTATTTCACTTAGCATAATACCCTAAAGGTCTACCCATGTTGTCACAAATGGCAACCTTTCCTCCCTTTTTTATGACTGAATATTCCAGTGTGTGGAATACACACACACACACACACACACACACATACACACATCTTCTTTATCCATTCATGCATTGATGGACAGTTAGGGTGTTTTTAGATCTTGGCTACTATCAATAATGCTGCAGTGAACATGGGGTTACTTGTATCTTTTCAAGTTAATGTTTTCATTTTCTTCAGATAAATATTTAGAAGTTGAATTGCTTGATCATATAGTGGTTCTATTTTTAAATTTTTTAGGATGACGCACTTTCAATTAGTGAGATTAAATTTTTTATTGAATTACTCTTTTTTTCAAATTTGTTTATTCTCAAGCTATTATTTTGCTGATGAATTTTAATTAATTTTATCCTCTCCCTATTCTCTCAAAAACTTTTTGATTTTACTAGAAGTATACTAAAATGCTTATAAAACATTTTGGGATCATAGGATTTTTTGTACTGAGATATTTTACATTTTAGGATACATTTTTAATTAAATCTGTGCTTAGCACATGATGGGCACTCAACACAACTTGTTGAATAAGTTTTAAATATATTAATACCAACTGTTGAACACTTAGGGTGTTTTTATTTTTTCCTCTGTCATAAGCAATATTTCAATGAATATATTTCATATATAAATCTTTGAATACCACCATGATTGCTTCTGTGGAATAAATTCCTAGACATCTAAAATTTAGTTCAAAGAGTATTTTTAATGATTTTGATATATTGCCAAGTTGCCTTCCAGAAAGGATGCACCAATTTATACTCCCCTCAGCAGTTTGAAACCATACTGTCTTGATTAGCTTCTTATTTGTCTCCCCATTGTAAGGTGCTGTTTCTAATGAGTTTGAAATTAATATTTCATGGTAAAAGAAACATTTTTTACTTTTTAAATGCTTGTTTATATTTTCTGAGTGTGAAGAAGAGAGGAGGCACATCAAAATTGCAGGATTTAGAGTAAAATATATGACTCTTCTGCTATAGGACATTAAATAATCAATGTGTGGATGTGATTTTACTTGCTTAGGCAGAGTGACATGTGCAGGGAACTAGATAGTAACAACAACAGTAATAACAATAAAAAATTAAAAAACATTATTTTAGGATATTATCTTTGACTGGCTTTTTCTCACTACTCCAAATATATTTTTCTTTATACTGCGAGGTCTCTCTTCTCATATGATAAAAGTAAATATTGATTACTTAGTTTGAACATTTATCCAATTTAAGCTTTTTTAAGAGTGACAAAATATTTTCACTGTTACATGGAATGAATCACCTTACTCCTCTGACTGATTTTAAGTTGAAAATTTTGTTGGAGGAAAAATTAATATTTATTTTGTCCTTGCATACCCGGGAACTGAAATCTAAAGAAAGCAAACTGGGGCCTCCCTGGTGGCGCAGCAGGTTGAGCGCTGCGCTGTGTAGCTGTCTGCAGCCTCTGCAGCACGAGTTCAATCCCCAGCCGGCCAGGGAGATACCCACACGGTGTGGCAGACCTCTCCTGTTGCACCTGCTGCTCCCCTCAGCAGTGCTTTCGTCTGTCTGCCTGTTCTGCTCCCCGCTCTGTCTCTGGTGAATCCGCTTACCCTCCCGTGCCTCTGGCCTGTACCCCAGTTCTTGTATAAAAATAAATAAATCTTAAAAAAAATAAAGCAAACTAATACAGTAGTTTAATGGGAAGATGCTAGTATTCTGGTTCCTTCAGTTTTTAATTGATGTGGATGTGTTCACTCTTTATTCATCCTTTTTATCCTTCTCGATGCAGAACGTATACTATAAAGAGAAAGGCTCACTCGTGAGATACAATTTTTACTACTATATTTTAAAAAATCCTCTTTGCCTAGAAACAAATACCAACAACTCCAATATCTCTGTAACTAGTACTTTTTTTTTTTTTGGTGTAGAAGATTTATTTGTAAATTACTTTGAGAGATTTTAGTTTCTTTAAAGAATTTCTTCTTCATATTTTATTCTTCTTTCCTACCCTCTCTCTCCTCTCTGCCTTCACTTCCCTTTTCTCTCCTTCCCTCACCTCTCTCCCCCCTGCCCTCTCCTGTCATTTCTCTCCCCTTCTCCCTTCTTTCCGTCAGGGTTAAGTTTACTGAATGTTAGAGAGCTACAAATGTAATTTCTGGAGTCTAAAATGTTGCATCAGTAGTAGTAGGTTTTTCCCATCTTTAGCAGTTGCCTAGGGAGATCTAAGTTGCTATAGGCTGGGTCTGCAGAATGAAGCCATGGGTTTTAATGATGACCATGAAGAATTCCTCCTTCATTTTCTTCATTTTAACTTCACAGAGATCATGTGAAAGTTTTACCCTTAGCAAGAATGCTGTGATTTTAAAACCAAATATCTTCATATTTTCTTTTCCTAAATTTCCAGTTTTTGAGAGGAGGTTTCAGTCATTTAAAAACAAGAATGTAGAAGATATAGGTGAAGGATTTCACTTACAGTTCACTCTCTATCAAACATACATGGATTATGTCATGAGCATTAAGTACAGCTTTCTAATCATGGATGACTTTTCCTTGACAGCCAGAATGTTTCTAGTTTGGATGCTGTTCTTTTCCTATTTCCACTTTGATCTCCTGATCTCCACTCTTATTCCTTGCCAATTTTCTTTTTTTGAATTCCCATTTATTTTAATATTGACCTTAAACTAATCTAATTAAGAAGACATAATTCCAGGAGAAAAAATATCACATTGCATATGCTGGAACTGTAACATAAATGACCTGAGATTAAATAATTTTTTTAATACCCTGTTTGTGTCAGACCTGCAGTTGCCTCCACTTCTGTGGCCTTATATTATTCATCAGAAAATACAAAACTACAGATTTCTAGTGAGCTCTTTCAGATGAGGGCCATTTTTACTCTTTTCTGTATAATGAACAGTGTTTTGGAGTTTGGCGATCTGGATCCTAGTCCCAAATCTTTGATGCTTTGGAATTTAGAGACCTTGATTCTAGTCCTAGATTTTTTGTTAAGGAGTAGCTAGTGACTTGGTGGAGCAAGTTGTTTAAACTTTCAGCCTCCCTTTCCTTTCAGTTTTCACACTGCTTCAGGGAGGCCAAATAGCTGCAATCTCAGCTGGAGAGTTTAGGTTTGATGAGAAGATATCCTGTTGTAATGTGCATAAATTTTGTATAGTAAAGACATTTAAAAAAAGTAAGTTGGGCATGTTAGTAAAGTTTGAGGAGGGTTTAGGAAGTGTTAGCTAAAAATAATGAGTTTTTAGGGGCTCTTTCAATTGAAATTGATGAAATTGTAGTGATGAAACTGAAGTGATTATTTGGTTAGATAAACATTTTAAGTTTCATAGTATAACATTAAGTTTGACTTTCATTCTGTGACTTTTTGGTCATGTCTGCTGCTTTTCTAAAACCAGGGGAAAAAATAGGAAAGTGTCAATAATTACAAAAATAAAGGGAATGGGGGAAAATGTGGAAAATGAGAGAAAGAAGGATGTAGAAGAGAGAAGGTGAGTGGAGGGAAGGAGAGAAAGAATGGAACAATGAAATGAAGACGGTCATTTCAAGTGTCTGGCTTTCAAAAGCACTTTTGCATTACTTTTTTTCTTTTTTGATTTTGTATGGAATAAAGTATTGCCCAAGAATTCTATAGCATACGATGGATAAATTTATGACAAGAATGTAATTATTTTGCTACATCAGTTTGTTTGGGTTTTGTATCACCAAAAAACCCTCATCACTTTGTTTTCAATTTTAGTTATTTAAAATATTTGAGACATGGTATGGCACATATTTAAGAAGAGATTGAGAAATAAGTCTTTAAGCACTAGATAGGAGGAAATGAAAAAGATGTTAATGCTAACATCATTTTTTTTGTTTGAAAAATGCAGCCCACATGTGATATTTAAAATACCATTTGTATTGCTGAAGAAGTTAGTTTTTCGAGTTAGTTTGAGTTACATTTCTTTACATGAATGACCACTAAGAATACAGAGAAGTTAGAAACAAAAGCTACAAACCTGTCAGTTAGTGACAGCATACCTCAGAGCACTCACTTTATGTTATAATTAGTAAAGATTCTAATGAACTAGAAAGGAAATATTCTGAATGGGATTTGCAGATTTTATGACTTTAAGGTAGAACTTTGATTAGGACTTTTATCCTTTATAAGATGTAGTTCATAATCTGTGCATACGTAGACCAGGATATTCTGAATGATGAAGAGTCATTGTTTTAGTCCTTTCGAGTTGCTCTTACAAAACATACAGCCTGGATAACTTATAATCCAGAAAAAAGTTCTGGAGGCTGGACGTCTGAGATCAAGGTGCCAGTGTAGTTAGTGAGGCCTCTCTTCTGGATCTTAGACTTTTCTTATAGAAGAATGGACTAGGGAGCTCCTTGAGGTCTCTAATATAAGGCCACTAACCCCATTTATGAGGGCTCTACCCTCATGACCTTATCACCTCCAAAATCACTAATACTGTTTTCCTTGGGGGGTTAGGGTTTCAACATATGATTTTTTTTTCATTTTTTTGTTTAAATATTTATTTTTATACAAAAACTGGGGTACAGGCTAGAGGCATGGGAGGGTGAGAGGATTCAGCAGAGGCAGAGTGGGGAACAGACAGGCAGATGGACAGAAATGCACTGCTGAGGGGAGCAGCGGGTGTGACAGGAGAGGTCTGCCACACCATGTAGGTTTCTCCCTGGCAGGTTGGGAATTGAACCTGCGCTGCAGAGGCTGCGGACAGCTTCACAGTGCTGCGCTCAACCCACTGTGCCACCGGGGAGGCCCCAATCAACATATGATTTTTTTTTTTGAAACAAAACATTCAGATTGCAGCAAGCACATGGGGAACTCAGTAAAAGTAGGATTTAGTTTTATGATTTAGGTAATTATGATACAGTGTAATGTACTGAGATGATATCTGCATCAAAGGTATAGTAATTATATTATGTCAAAGATTCATAACCTCAATTGTTTATTAAATAAACCAAAGGCTTAGAGGTTGTATTATTAAAGATGAGTAAACCTTTCCCACCCTCCCTCCTCCTCACCCCTCCTATGTTTATTATTTAATAGTACATAATATACATTTATATCTAGGATATATGTGTTTATACATCTGTGCCTGTGTTTATTCAACTTATTTGTTACATACTTTCACTCCCGAAGATTACAGAATTAAAAACATGTCAACTATAAAACCACAAACTCTTGCAATAAAAATTGGGTAACGCCTGGGTATGATTGTATCTCTGACAATTAAGGAACCCATTAATTAAATTCTCAGGTGTGATGCCACATCAATTACCTGCAAGACTCACTATTTGTGGAACACTAGGGGGAAGATGTAGATGACAAGAACTATCTACTAGACTAGGAAGCCAAATTTGCTTGGTATTAATAGAGTAATCCAAAGAAGGAAGTTGAACTAGAGGGTAATGAACAAAGTGTAACAGGAGGAGTGAGTTGAAGGAGGAAACTTCAAACAGTAGAGAAACTGAAGGATGGCTCATTTGTTTGAATTGACTACTAAGATACCTCTGTTTATATATCTAGAATTTGTTTCTTTATATTTTGTAGAACTACTGAACTGTACATTATGAATTGTCCTTTTGCCCTCTGAATGATGGAAATATCTTAGGGATGTAAAGTTCAAATAATTTGTGTAATAACTATCGTTTAATGATGAAGTTAAATATTTTTGGTGCTCTGGTGCTCACAGCTGTGTACATTCACATACTAAAACGCTACTCTGCATAATATTCTACATATGCCATTTTCTTCTCTCATATTTCTCGATATGCTATGACATTATACTTAGTGTAAAGTGGTTTTATCATGCGAATATTGCAAGTTCTGACCATAGTTCACATGAACTAACTTGAACTTTTCTAACATCAGGAAAAAAAAGGAAATGTCATCAAAGTGATGGTCAGGGGTCCACTGCAAATGAAAACATATTTATATATCAGAACCTTAATGAAATTTTTTATTATGGTTCTTTCACGTCTAATTGTTCCAGTCAGGTGTCCAGCCAGTTATGCTGTCACTAATCTGTGCTGCATTTACCATTAATATTTCAAGATGGTCAACGATGGTTTTAGTCTCCCTTTCTGTGCCTTTTTGTAATATTCTGCAATCCTCTTTCTGTCAAAGACTTTCAGTTTTTTGTGCCTAGTGGTTAACTGCAGACATTTTTGGGAGTCAGTTATTATTGCTAATCACTCAACTGGACTTATCGTTAAGGGATCTTTTGGAGAAGTATTCTTTCCAACAATATCCCACTCTGAGCTGTCAAACTAAGTCTTTGCTAGTGCTCTGTTCTTCCTTCTGGCTCACACAGATTGGATTGTTTTTCCCCTCAATTTTAAAGCCTGCCATTTGTTTCTATTTTCCCTTTCTTTTTTTTTTTATCCCTATAGCATTAATTTATTGTTATTTCTTTTTCTACTAGGAAATTACATGTCTCTACTGTAGAAGCTTAATGTTCAATTTTTAAAAAGTCTTTAGTATGCTTACTAAAAAAGTCTTGTATATTTTAGTTTATGTGATGAGTCAGAAGTTACAAACTTTTTTTCCTTTTTCCTGTTACTTATTCTGGTCATCATGACTAACCTGGTTTTTGTAATCTGTATATTTAGTAGGTTAAATAATATGCACATGACTTATCAATCAATAAATCAGCCAAATATTTTTTGAATTATTGTGTTTAGTACTATGCCAGATATGAAAGAAGGATAAAATAAGAATCTTGCTTTAATATGCTCACAATGCAAACAAATTCATCCACTTTAAAATGATGAATTTTAGAACATTTATTTGTCATTCAACAAATATTAGGTGCCTTCTATAATAATAGCTAACATATACTGAGTATTGTTTATGTACCAGACACTGTATTAATATGTGCACCACACTGTATTTCCATGTGTGTTTATAGTCATTCATTCTTTGGTAAACAATTATTTATTGAGCATTTACTATATGCAGGCACCATCTGGAATTGAAGATACATCAATGAATAAAACAGCAATTCTTACTCTCAAGGGGTTTACATTCTAAGGGAGGGAAAAAGAAAATATTTTAAAAAACAAAGCAAATAAGTTATTTATAGTAAATCAAAGGATAAATGCTATGGAGAGAAATAAAACAAGGAAGTGGAATAAGGTATGCCCAGTGTGGAGGTATATGCACTGATAAAAATGAACATGTGTATTATATGAATAAAATTCACCACTAAACTTCCAGTTCTATTCATCACCATGCCACTTTTTCTGACTCATCTACTTGCCTATTCCCCTTCCCCTTTTTCTTCTGGTAACCACTAATTGGTCTAATAGTCTAAACATTTATTTTTTTTTTTAAAGGAAGTTGTAGTGTTGCAAAAGAGTGGAAGCAGAACAACCATTAAAGAGTTATTACAGTGATTCAGATGAGAATTATTGGGGCTTGGAATAGCAAAACCTGAGGTCATGAGAAGCTGTTACATTCTGAATAAATTCTGAATGAAGTACCAGCAGGACCTTCTAACACATTGAATTTTGAGGAATTGGGGATGACTTTAGAATTCTGGTCTTGGAAACTGTAAGGATAGAGCTGCCATTAAGTGAGATGAGAAAGGCTTTGGAAGGAACAGATTTTAGAGGAAATTAGGAACTCAACTTTGGACCTGTGAAATTTGAGATGCATGTTAGATATCTAAATGAAGGTGTGGGCAGATAGGAGAGAAGAGCTGGTTGGTGATAGACATTTATGTCTCTGTGGGCATGTACAGAAAAGAATATAGTACTTCCAGTTCTCAATCTGTCATTTGTTCTATTTGAAATACATGTTTTCTCATTATTTGGTTAAGATAATATGAAAAAATCTGAATTGTGTTTAATTTTGAGTGATAAAAATATATAAATTTAGTCTGCTGTAAATCTTTTGGAGTGCCTGAACTGTTATGCTGTACCAAATCTAGTGCCATCTAGACAATAGAACAAAACCCATGATAAATAGTTCAAATAGATGGGGTTTGATTGAAGGAAATTGTCATACAGGTGTTGGAAGTCTAAAAAAGCAAAAACAGAAGTGAAGTAACCCAGATCTAAATAACTGTATGGAGTATCTACCAGCCATAGGGTGAGTGGAACAAAGTGGAAGAAATTGGGTTACTTGAACCTGGGAACTTGGAAATGTTTGTGACTGGAGCTTGGCCTCCTGGGAGAGGGTGTGCTGTGTGACTTGTGCTCAGTCCACTGATGGAAAATGGCATGGCTTATGCTGCAGTCACTGAGAGGAGTGTGGCCAGCTGGTGCTGGTCTCTCTGAAGGGGTTATGCAGCTGGTATTGGGAGTGCTGAAAGAAGACATTGCTGATAGAAATGTAAAATGGTGCAGCCATAAGTGTATTTTGCTGCTGGGGGTATACTGACAGGAGCTAGAAAAATGAAGTCTTTTCTCTCTTCCTCTCACTTCCAATTTCCCACTAGTCACTCTCATTGATAGAACTTAATAGGAAGCCAGGTTAGAAGGGCCCCTGGCAAATATAGTGCCTCAGAATCATACAGCAGAAAATTGAAGGGTGATGTGAGGGTCAAGAGATAAAAAGTAAATAATCTACATGTGTATTGTAAATATTAAGATTTGAATGAAAATTTGAGACCTTATTCCATTGAAATGTTCAGAAAAGTGGTACATTTCATATTTTAAATCACAGTTCTTTGGTTATTTGTTGATGATAAAAGGAAGATAATATATGATGCTGAAGAAGGTAAAAACTAATTTTAAGAATGATTTGGTTTTCCAAACTTTTGAATTATTTTCTGTATCTAGGTAAGAAGTTAATTCATTTATTCAGCAAATATTTATTGAGCACTTAACATGTGCCATTACAGTGCAAGAAAGGCAGTATGATGTATTGTTCTCATACTTTAAATATATTAACAAATATCGCAAGTAATTCCAGTTCTCTCGGAGTTTATATTATGGGTGGGGGAGACAAATTACAATGAGCATGTAAATTATAGAGTATATTACAGGTCTATAGATGATAGAGAAAAAGAAAAATATGGAGTAGGCAAATGCAACTTGATAGTGTAAGGAAGCAACTTTAAATAGGATGATCAGAGTAGGACTAATAAAACCATGTCAAGGGACTTAGCCTATGGAGGGGAAAATGTTATTTTCCAAATTTTTGATAATTGCCATCCTAATGGGTATGATTTATCGTCTTTTGGTTTTTGATTTGCATTTCCTTAGTGCCTTATGATGGTAAACTACTTTTAGTATTTTTATTGGTCATTTGTAGATCAATGGAAAAATGTATATTTAAATTCTTCACCCATTTTAGTTTTATATTAGAGATTTATATTTTTTGAAATTTGTTTAGTGTTTAACATCTTTTTGTGATATTTCTTTTGCTTACTATTATTTTCAAAACACAATAGAAATGATAGTTAATTGAAGACCTACTTTGTGGCTAATTGTTAAAAGAACACTAAATTAACTTTAATAATTTCAAGGAAAATTGCCTTCACTGTTATGTATATGCTTTATTTTCATGCACGTATGTTACCTTAAAGTATTAGATAATAATTATTGTCTGTGGTTTGAGAGTCAGTTCTTTTTTTTAAGTCTACAGTAGAAAACATGGTTGTATTTTTTGCCATAACTACATGAATGGCTTGGACTCCAGTGGCATCATGGGGCTCTCAACACAGAGCATGCTGTTTCTCTTAGTCTGTGAGGAATCTGGCATGGTGTGAGGGAGAGTACCTTTAGAACATTGCTCTTTCCCCTGGTCTCATTTTTCTGAATATAGCTCTCATCTTGGGTCCAGTGGAAAGCTGAAGGTATATTTGTTGTATTTATCCTAATAGTGATAATTCCAATAAAAAAGGCAACATGAAGTATTTAAAAAAGATGCTTTACTTCTGTTTTAGAAACAAAGCAAAAGCAAAATCAGAACACACATAAAAGCGAAATGTGGTTCAACAAAATACAAACTACACCTTAAACATAGTTTGAGGAGACATGCTCAGATTCAGATTTCCCCTTTCTACTTATTACACTTGACTAAATTTTACATGAAAGAGTGATCTAGCAAATGTCAGATTTCTGCATTATTTGTAGCAATAATCATCCTAATAGGAGTTGTATTCAGTTTTAATTTTTTTTTTACTGACCAATATGGCAGCTCACTTTGATGAAGACTTGTGGGTGGTTTGGATGTTTTTATGCTCCAACACTTAATTTTTGTGTTTAGGTTACAAATTTGTGATGTGATGCTATGTTATAGGTGTGAAAAGAAATGAAATAATCTTATAGGATTTTATAAATTGTGACACTGACTGATGTATATAAGAAATGTTTCAGTGTTAATGCTTGGTTTTAAGTACTTGCCTAGTAAATTTGTATCCATCTCAATGCAGAAAGAAAGTAATTATGATAGGCCATGGCTATCAACTAATTTCTTCATATGACAGCTGTTGAATAGTGAAAGCATGGGATTTGGACCTGTGTATAAATCTTTGTTCTGCAAATTACTTGCAGTATCCTTAAACATTTCTCAAGAACAACTTCCTATTAATAAATTGGGGATCATATTTGCATCTCTTTTCCTACTTGAAATAGTTCTTTATGGTAGAAAAATATTTCTCTATGTATGATTTGATTTAATTGTGTGTAGATAATTTTATAATTTGCTCCCTTTTCAGTATGTCAGGATTCAAGAAGAATAGGAGTTCTTTATAACCAGTCCCTAGCAGCTGATTAAACACTGTATGGCAGAACTAGGAAATATGAAAGATGGCAAATGAAATCCTGGCAGAGAGAACAGTCTAATCTCAAAGGACATTTTCAACAATAGCCTGGGCCCTATGCCTAGTGTTTAGTGGGGCCTCTGGTAAGACACTCCTGCCACTCACTGTACCATTCCCAGAATCTTAGTTGTTAATGCTTGGCTTTATTAATAAAGTCATGACCACTTGTTTGGCACTGCATATGGTTGGTTGTGATTTCCAGCTGCCCTTTGGGTTAAAGTGTAAACAGTGAGTAGATTGTTATGTTCTTCTATTAAGCTTAAAGCTGTGATCTCATGTCTATACCACATATGTCTGCAACCAGAAATATATCCTTTTCCTGATCTCATGGAAGAGAGGCAGCACTGTGTCTGAAAGAGTCTGAATTCATTAGTCTAGGGGCTTTTTACTTTTCTTTTTATTGAAACCAAAGAACAAAATAAAGGCAAAAAAAGTCATGAACATCACCAATAGAATGTCACCATGACACCAAACAGCATAACTTATTGTCAAGATGAGTGTTTAATCTGGTGACTGAAATTTCTTTACGTTTGGCATTTTCACAGAATACAGAAATGCAGGCAATAATCCAACAATCCACAGTCACAAAGAAAGCCTCAGTGCAGTGGATTTGAAATAAGCACAACAGTTTGTCTGAGTGACTGAGAAAATGCCTATTGACAGAACTAGCTGCTAAACTCTGGCCCAATTGTTAATATTCTGGGTTAATTCACATCTCTCTCTCTCTTTTATTTTTGGCTTTAATATGTTGATAAAAGAGGCTGTTGTTGTTCTTGGAGGTGATTCCTCTTTTTAAGTCAATTTAAACTGCTTAGCACATTAAAATATTTAACTGTTCACATGGTATAATGCTACACAAAGCCATGAATTTTGAAGCACTCTAGAAGGGGAAATTGCTAATAATGCTAGCATTTTATACCATAGAAGCAAGATGTTTTTAAGTCTGTATATTTTTTACTTATTCTTTATAGCACTTTCATAGTAGTGCTGTCCCCATTTTTAGAGGAAGAAACTGGTTAAATTTGTTTAAGAGTTTAAATACCTTGCCAAGGTCACAGTCTGGATTCACAGCTAGGGCTTATCTAATCACAAAGTTTGGATCTTCCTGCTATGTGACACACTGCTTCTGCCTCTTTCTTAGTGATTTTACAAGAGAACTTTCTAGCCTCTGAAATACAAGCCATCCTGATTAATAATACTAACAATTAGCTGTATTATCTTACCTTTTATGCTACTTTTTTCTTTCCAAATTGATATTATGGATGATAGTTCATGTGTTCTATCTGACTACCCTGTGAGGTGAACCAGGGTATTATTATCTTTTTTTCCCACACATGGGTTAAAAACCCAAGAAAGGATAAGTGATTTTGTCTAGTGACAAATAATTTATTAGTGATAGAACTAAGACAGAAATTAAGGTACTGTTGCTCCTAATTTAGTACTCCTTGTGCAGCCTGAATTCCCTAAGAGAGTCCTGACTTCAGGGAAGATTAAGTTCATAAAGGCAACTCAGAAAAATTCTCCTTCAACTAGTCTAGTAGGTAAATTTTTTTTTTTTTTTAAAGATTTACTTATTTATTTATACAAGCACTGGGTACAGTCAGAAGTGCGGGAGTGTGAGAGAATTCACCAGAGCAGGGAGCAGAGTAGGCAGAAGGACCAAAGTACACTGCGGGCAGCAGGAGAGGTCTGCGCGCCATGTGGGACCTTCCTCCAGTGGCCGGGGAGCAGCCGGGAATCGAACCAGCGCTGGAGAGGCTGAGGGCAGCTTCGCAACCCAGCGCTCAACTGCTGCGCCACTGGGGAGGCCCGGTAAATTTCTTTCTTTTCCCTGAAAATGCAAGTCTTTGGGCCACCCAAGTATCTTCTTGAAAGGGCTTGTCCTGAAGCCCTGACACTTGAAAGGGCTTGTCTTGAAGCCCTGACACTTTTTCTTGGGAAAGAGTATTATGATAGTGTTATTCGTCCTGCATATTGAGCTTAGCTAGTTCCTGCTGGAGTCTTTTAGGCCAGGGTGTTGGTCCAGAAATGTTAAGAATTCTCTAGCCCAAGTGGAATAAAGATATTTCAGGAAGGAGGAAAACTTATATTTGAAAATAAATTTTTTATAGTTAATTTATTGTGTAATGTAATATGTTAGTAGCTTTGTGTACTAGATATAGTTTCTCCATTTTGGAGGAAATACAAAGAAAATTTAACAAGTTGTTCCTATCATCAAGGAATCCAGGAGATTCATTGTGGTGATAGAAAGTAACATTAAGCAGTTGGGGGGGCCGTGTACTGACTGGGAATTCAAGCACATCTCTATCCTACTCTAATCAGTTCTATTACCTGAAAAATGAGGGACTAGAGCTAGATTTTAGGGTACTTTCTTCTCTAAAGCTCTTTCAAATCCTTTCTTTTTACTCTGTACAGAGAAAAAGTGTGTTAGAGAAAAATTGTATAGTACTAATCAGTGTAGAGGTAAGCAAAGATGCAGAAATTCACTATCAGGGAGATGGTTTTTAATAACTACCTAGTCCTTAAAAATAATGTTTTAACTCTGTTTCATCCAAATTATTAGGTATTTGTAGAATAGTTACTGGGTCAGGGTGCAGTTCTTAGCTCGACCACTTACCATCTATTTTACCATGGGTAATTGATATAATCATCCTGAATCTCAGTTTCTATATCTGTAATCTAGTGATTACCCCCATTTATCTTTAAAAAAGTTCATTCATCATTAAACATGCTAGATGCTGATGCTTGGTAGTCCTTTTCCTTTAGGTATTCAAAGTGTTACACTAAAAGGGGCATGTATAATTTAAGTTTTTTCTCTAGTAGTGGAATCTTAGGGGTGGAAGAATCTTAGAATCTTAGAGGTGGAAGAAATCCTGGAGATAGTTTACCTTGGATTTGGAATGCAAGCTTATGAGGGCAAGGTCTTTATTTTGTTCACTACTTTATCGCCAGAATCTAGAACAGTGTCAGGTCATCTATCTACTATTTGTCTACTTACCTACCTGCCTACTTACTTACCTACCCACCCACCCATATATGGCATGTGTTTACCTTGGACTGACAATGGGCTAAGGCTTATGGGCATCTCTCTGTTTAGAGATGGGCACAGAGATATCTTCTGTAGGTATTATTACAATGATTGCTCTGCAGTGAAATGCCTGAGTTGTGGTTCCTTGCATATAAAAGTTGAGAGATTTGTGTGTGTGTGTTCTGTGAATTTGCTTGTTGATCTCTGCTCCCTAGAAAATTGTAGAACTCTGAAGCAAGCCATTTCCTTTACTCTAGGACACAGATTTTTGGATCCCAAATAAAGTTTAGATAGACTTGCTTTCTTTTAAAATTTTCTTCCATCTTTAGAACCTAGCTTCTTGATGTCCTCTACCAGACATACAGCACACTACACAGTGCTTCTATATAATCACTCCATATTTTATTTTCCTATGGTGAATTATGCTGTGCTATATGGGAAATTGCTTTATTTCAGGGTTCTAGATTTACGCTAGTTTTCTTTTGGCATTTCCATGAATAGAGGCTTTCCATGAGGCTTGTTTTCACATTGCTAGTGACAGCAGTGTGTGGTTACTGTGTTACAGTAATTGTTACACTGTCCCAATCCAGGGAGGAAGGGATGAAGTTAGAACATGGAAAGCAACCTGGGAGTAGGGGGTAGCTATACTGACTTACTTTCTAGGGAGAAGATGTGGAGATTCTTTGAGAAAGCAGAGATGGAACTGTCATTTTATACTTGTCATTGTCTATTTTGCAATCATGTTACTTTTATTGTCTCTACAACACAAAGAGCTCTTTACATTTTCTTTGAGAGAAGCCACATGGTACAAGAAAATGAGCTTTGCTTCCGAGAACTTGGGTTTCAGTTCTGGCTTCATCACTTCCTACTTAACTAACTAACTTTATCTTCTCTGAGTCCTATCTAAATGTAGACGCTGATTTTGTAGAAATGATAATACTGCTGATTTCATGAAGTTATTGTATAAATTAAAAAAATAATGGTCAGGAAAAGCCTTTACAAATTGTAAATCGTGAATTATATACATACCTACATCACTTGCCTCTTCTTTCTGTCATCTCCAAATGTCAACAATATCTTGTTGCCTTTTCAGCTAGAAATATATCTTGCATTTTTTTTCTCTAACTTTTGCAACTACCCAATAAAGTTTAAAAGATTTAGAAATCAGCATTCTGTTTTCTACTTTTTCCTTGGGATCATCATCAGGCCATTTCTATGACACCCTAAACAGCTGTTGTGTGTCAGTCCAGAGGTGGTTGTATTTCACTGGTTAATATTACTTGATTCTGGTGTCAAGTTGCAGGGTTTATGCTAGCAATGCTGCTCACTCTGAAATATGCTATATAGTTTGATGTATTAATGAAAGGAAGAAGACACGAATGTTTTATAAATCACAGAAATTTTGTGTGAAAATGAAACATTTGGCACATTCTGATTACTTGTATAGAGAAATAGTTCTCAATATATTCCTTTTTTTCTTATATCCCTAGCAGTTTTGCATCTGCTGTTCAGGTTTTCTACTGTATGCAGATAGAGTCTTCTTTTCAAATCTCCTCTAAACTGTGTTTTTACCAGAAGTAATGCGTAACTTCTATAATTTTTTAAAGGGAAGATTATTATTTATTCTTAGAATAACATCTTTTGATAAAGGTAGTATTGTAATGCAGTCATGGTATGTTGACTCTAAGAGATGGGTGTGCATCATGACTGACTGTCACTCATTAGCACTGTAACCTTGGGCAAGTCACTTAACTTTTTGTTCTTCAGTTTCCTCTGTATTAGAACATAACAATAGTACCTTCATCATTGGTTGTCATGAGGATTGATTTTATATATATATATATATATATATATATAGTGAGCTGTTGTTGATGCTATTCAATGTTATTACTGAAAACTTCCTACTATTAAAGTATATTGGAGTTATCAATACATTAAGTCCTATTATGTGCTTGGTATTTTGCCAGGGGAATACACAGTATGTGAAACAGTTCTTGTCTTCCTCTGGAGGCTTATTTGAAAGTAATGCCAGATATATTTGGATATACAATGTAGTACAATGCCTGCAGGCTCTGCTATAGGATACTTAACATAGGTTGACTTTGTAACAATATAAAACCTAAACAGACAGAGCAGGAAGCTGACAAAAATGAATCTATTTTGTTCCAGGTAAATGAATGTTATCTAAACAATTGTAGTCAGAATGCATTGGTGGGCTGATCATGTTCCTATAAGGTATCTGGAGGAGGTAAGATATTAGCTGTACCTTTAAGTTTGTATCTGGAAATATGGAGCTGGAGAAGGGTCTCATGGGGGAGGAAGAAGTAGGGCATGGGGATGAATACCTCCTAATGTAGTGGAAAGGGTACAGCCAACAGACCAGGGGTAAAGCTTTGGTACTTACAGCCTCTTACTAGTTTTGTGACTTTAGGCAAATTACATAATCTGTCAGAGTCTCAGTTTCTCTACTGTAAAGTGGGGACAATGATATTTACTTCTATAGGTTGTTGTGGGTCTTAGAGCTAACCTATGTAATGCAGCTGGCATAGTTCTTGGCATGTACAGTTTTCAGAAAGTGATATTATTGGAAATAGAGTATACAATTAAAAACCTGGGATTTAAATCTCTTTAAATCTCTCTACCATTTACTAACATGATAACCAAAGCTGAGTTATTCTAAGCTTCACTTAGCTCATTTGAAAATGGAAATAAATTAATAACCTCATAGTGATGTACTGAGAGCATAAGTAATAAACATGACACATAGTATGTACTCAATGGGCATTAACCATTATGTTACTTTTATTAATATAGCATTTCTCTTTCTCCTAGATAATTCCTCTATGATTATTCATATTCTTTCATCCTTCCCCACCCCCTTTCACTTTATTTACCCTTTTTCAACAGCATTTATCAGTGGTGATTGTAGAGACTGAAAACAGAGACTTGAAGGAATGTGGAGGTAGAAAGTAACTGGTCAGCACCAGTCAGCACCACATGTACAGCAGAGCACCAAGGACAAGATAAGAAAAGGGCAGCTAAGCAGGCATAAATACAAATGACAGGTGCATAGACATATATACAATCTTCTGGATAACTCAGTCTTCTTAAGACTATAAAGGGAAATCCAGATACGTCATTCTCTTCAATATTTTGCTATTTTCCTGAGTATAAAATCCAAACTACTTCAAATTGATTTTTAATTCTTTCCAATTTGCTTTCAATCCATTCTACCACCCTCACTTCCCCTGCATTACTCCCTAGCATGAATTCTATATTCCAGTCATTTTAAAGTTCTTCTCCTTCTTTGACTGTAGTCTTTTTCTTTATCTTCCTGCCTTTTGCACATCCTGGAACATCCATTCCTATTACTTCTACTAGACAAACTTCTCATCCTTCAAGACCCAGTTCTCCTGAAATGTCTCTGATCCCTCCAAAATAAGTTTTTTCTACTTCCTTTGGGTTCCCATGATACTTTGCATAGTATCATGACTCTCTAGCCCTTGGTTGCTTAACATATCACCTTGCTGTGATTTACGTTCCACACACATTTTTTGCTAAATTATTCACTAATTAGATGATACATTTACTATATGTCTCTGTGTATTTAGCAGTACTTGACACAAAGCAGGTAGCCAGTAAATACTTCTAGGCTAAATAAAAGAAGTAGTAGGCACATGAGTGGCAACTCCTC
>NC_140073.1:39055463-39117963 GCF_964194135.1 Talpa europaea | reverse complement strand
AAAACCAAAACCTTAGGAAAACTAGAGTGCTGTGCCTTAATAGATGTCCATAAAGTAATTGGCAAAGAATTCCTTACTTTGCAAGATACTGGGCAGTCATATTTGTCTTTTATAATGATAACTAAACAATTCTGTGCACTGATCCATGGAAACAATTGGATTCTCATGTTCTCTTGGAGCTGTTTATGATAATATGTTCCTGGTGAATCAAGTGAGAAACTTAAAGCAAATAGCTGTAAGGAAGGCAGGGGGTGGTGTAGGTTAGGTGTGGGGAATACAAGCTAGCAGCACATTGGTTATTTGTGAAACTAGACAATTTGGTGTATTTAAAAATGTGGTAATTTGGGTTGGCAGTGAAAACCTTTCTTTAGTTTTCACAGACAATTACAATTTATAAAAATATGTGCCCTTGTGTGTGACTTTTCTTGTATATGGAATACTCTATGGTAGTCAGATTTTTAGGGGATATCTACATTACTCTGCATTTCCTGCAATGAATTCTAGACAGGTGGTGCGCTATATACCTACTGCACAAGTTTCTCGAGAGTGTCCTCAACACCTGCTTTTACAGTGAGGGAATTATAGTTTTATCTCATGCTCCTGATGTAGCTTCTTGGGTGGGGGCTGGGAGGTAGAAATTCGATCTGAATAACTACCATGGACTTTGGTTGTCTGGACTTGGAAATAAATGGACAGTCACATCCTTATTTTGTCTCATTTTCTGTATAAGAATATAGTTAGATGTTGATTATCTTGATTATCTTGAGTAAATCTAAAAATCATGCTATGGGCAATACAAAATTAAGAACCAACAAATAGTTGTTGAAAAAATTATTGTATAAAAACTAAATTGAATCTCTAAACCTTGTGTACTAGTAGCTCAAACTACTTTTGTATCCAATTTTTTGTCAATGTGATGAGAATGAGAGTCAAGGGATTGGTTGGAGAGATGCCTACGTTTCTCCCTTCTCTGTCTATCTCTCTCCTTCTTTATGTTTGTTGGCTATTAATATCTCTAATGCTGGAAGCAGAAAGGAAAGAAAAGGTATAGATAGCAAAGTCTTTGACTACACTTGTGTTAAATGAGTATCTTGAAATGAGTATTTCAAACTCGATATTATTGTATATTTAATTGGAGTATTAAAAATAAAATCCTATGAAAAGTATATAAATTAGTGAAGAAAATTCATGAGGTAATTGAAAATAGTTACTAATTTCCTTCATTTAATTTTACTGTTAGCTTTAATTTTAATTGCATTTGCCCTGGAGTTAGACCACCTGAGTTCAAACTCTGCCTTCTGTACTTATTAGAGATGACTTAAGGCAAGTTTTAATTTTTTTTAAATGGGCATTTTTGTGCTTTGGTTTCCTTATCTGTAACACAAGGATGACATTATCTAATTCCTAGAGTTGTTCTGAGAGCCAAATGAGATAAAATATATAGTAGTGCTCAGCACAGTGCTGGTACTTTCTAATTATCTAATAAGTACTCTTTTTATATTTTCAACTCTTTCTCTGACAATCATCCACCCATCCATCCATTTATCCATCCATTTACCTCTCTTCCCATCTATCCATCTTTCTAATTTTTCTAACAAAATAGGTTGTTTTTGGACATAGAAGATATAGAATTTCAAAAATATTAAATGAATTTCATGTGAGGTCTAGGAACAGGAGACAGCTCTGAGAACAAAGTTATTTTACAGATATTTAGAACTTTATTTTAATACCTTTGGATATATGCATAAAATCTTAAGTTTATTTCTGCCTAATCGCTTAATAATATTTAAATAATTGGGCCATTACTTTTATTTCCTTTATGTAAAATACTGCACTAGAAGCTGTGAAACTATAAAGAAGCCTAGTATTTTGTTCTGCCCTTGAAAAATTTGTAATCTGGTTTGGATTTATTTATAAACATTTATGATATTTTACATTTTAAAAAGATTATGTAAGAGAGTATGCATTAAATGTTAAATGAGTGATATAAAATAGAATTTCAAAGCACTTATTAAAAGTGAGTAGCAGAGGGGTAAATGTTAATTATTTGGAATAGTTTTCCTAAAGATAAGAAAGGGTGGGCCTCCCAGTGGTGCAGTGGTTGAGTACTGGGTTGCCAGGCTGCCTGCAGCCTTTGCATCACTGGTTCAATTCCTGGCTGCCGGGCGAGGGTCCCACATGGCGCGTAGACCTCTCCTGCCACCCGCTGCTCCCCTCAGCAGTGTACTTTGTGAATCTGCCTGTTCGGCTCCCCGCTCTGGCTCTGGTGAATTCTCTCACCCTCCTGCACTTCTGACTGTACCCAGTGCTTGTATAAATAAATAATAAATAAATCTTAAAAAAAAAGATAAGAAAGGGTGGGGGGAAGAAAGGGATCAAAGATGTTAATAAATGAAGTCTGAATGTATCAGTTTAGTTAGAGTAGAAGATTAAGTGTAGACTACTAGAAGATAACTTTAGAAAGTTTGGCTGAAGCTGAATGGAGGGCATTGAATGCCAGAGTGAGGAGTTTGAACAATTTTTTCTGTCATGAGGGAAGAGTTACTGATGTTTTTTGATCAAGAGAGAGGTCTGGGCCTCCCTGGTGGCGCAAAGGGTTAAGCACCACACTATGAAGCAATCCGCAGCCTCTGCAGCACTAGCTGGATCCCCGGCCCACCTGGGAGAAACCACATGACGTAGCAGACCTCCCGTGTCTTGCCCGCTGCTCCCCTCAGCAGTGTATTTCAGTCAATCCACCTGTTCTATTCCCCACTCTGCCTCTGGTGAATCCTCTCACCCTTGACACCTCTGGCCTGTACCTCAGTTCTTGTAGGCTTTTAAATGTGTTGACTATGACATAGTAGAATGAGGTCTAGCAGTCATTTGAGGACTGTTTTAGTCCAGGGAAATGAGAGACAACTCAGTGTTGGGAATATAGATATAAAAATCATATGATTTAGTTATTAAGGAATGAATGTTTAGTAAAAATACTATAGAGAAAGAATGTTTAGGTTATTGGTATTAACATGTAGGTGAGGTTTTTTTTTTTCTGTGATTATTAAAAGTATGTTATGTGCTCATCTTTCTTTGACTTTCACTCTCTCTTTTCAATATTGCTGTCTACGATGTGTTGTGCACTGTGCAGGGCACTGGGTATCCATTAATGAACAACACAGATATGATCCCAATCCTCTTGAAACATATAGAATAAGCTTCTTCCATTTATAAAAATCTATGCAAGCATTTATTTTTCTTCCATTTATAAAATCTTTTTTTTTTTAAGATTTATTTATACAAGAGCTGGGGTACAGGCCAGAGGCATGGGAGGGTGAGAGAATTCACCAGAGACAGAATGGGGAGCAGGATAGGCAGACTGAAATACACTGCTGAGGGGAGCAGCAGGCTAGACAGGCGAGTCTGCTGGGCCATGTGGGTTGCTCTCTGGCTGGCCGGGAATCAAACCGGTGCTGCAGAGGCAGAGAGCTTCACAGCACCTCACTCAACTCGCTGTGCCACCAGGGAGACCCCATTTATAAAATCTATGCAAGCATTTATCTCCCTGGGTCTGGAAGATATACTCTGACAACAAATTTCCTTTTCTTCCACTTGTTGATACTTTATATTATTACTATATTGTAAGGATATTCTGTAGGAATATAACTGTAGGAATGTATTAAGTTGAAGTTCAAAAAACACGGATTATTTCACCTTTACTGGGGGGTTTTTATGGTGTTAAGATTTTAAGTAGAGTCCCTTGGAAACAAACTTCATTATGTTACTTGAAAGTCAAGGAAAAAGATCTTTTCCTAAAGCAGTCTTATTTCTGACTTTAATATTTCTGTTAATGCTATGAAATTTATGTCCAGTTGCAATAAAACTTGCAACTTGAGATTGGACTTTCACTTGTCCTTGTTTCTGTCATCATTCTGCTTCTGATATAACCACAAAATCCCCCTCCCAGTGTCTTCATCTCACCCTTTTCTCCACCCTTCTCTAGAAAAATGGAAAGCCATATAAAACTGATTGGTCATTTCAGATTTATAAAATATTCTATGGAATGATATATCTGATCTAACTGTATAAATATGTTGTTTATAGTCCCTAATTCACTTTCACTCCGGTGTTGCTTCCTCTTTTGCCTCAACTGATCTGTTTTTGTGTTAGAGTATTATAAATGATATATATTTTTAAAGATTTATTTATTTATACAAACACTGTACAGTCAGAAGCGCGGGAGGGTGAGAGAATTCACCAGAGCCAGAGCAGGGAGCAGAGCAGGCAGACTGATGAAGTACACTGCTGAGGGAAGCAGTGGGCAGCAGGAGAGGTCTGCGCGCCATGTGGGACCCTCGCCTGGCGGCGGGGGATTGAACAGGTGCTGCAGAGGCTGCTGGCAGCTTCACAGCCCAGCGCTCAAGTGCTGCGCCACCAGGGGAAGCCCTATAAATGATATTATATAGACCAGAGGTATCAGATAAAAATGGAATATCAGGTAATAGCTATATGACATACTTTTCTTTTTTTTTTTTTTAAAGATTTATTTATTTTATTTATACAAGCACTGGGTACAGTCAGAAGCGCGGGAGGGTGAGAGAATTCGCCAGAGCGGGGAGCAGAACAGACAGACTGACGAAATACACTGCTGAGGGGAGCAGCGGGTGTGGCAGGAGAGGTCTGCACACCATGTGGGACCCTCGCCCGGTGGCTGGGGATCGAACCGGCGCTGCAAAGGCAGCAGGCAGCTTCGCAGCCCAGCGCTCAACCACTGAGCCACCAGCAAGGCCCCCTATATGACATACTTTTCTGATTTAAAAAGTGTATTTTATTCAAAGAAGAAACCTCCTGTGTTAGGAGTGTTTTGAAAATGGGATAGTTTTTGTTATATTAGAAGGAATGATGTAAAGTGATTGTTTTAAATTTTGAGTTATGCAGATATAAAATTACTTTTCTAAGAGAATTTTTGAATATTCAGTTTGTTTAATGCAACATCTATATTTATATTTTAGGAATATTCAGGGTACGGGAGGACCATGTCAACTTTTCAGTGCTTTAATACTAAACCAGCTTCGGGTTACTGAAATCACTTTGATAGTGAGCCAGTCTGGTCACCAAATTTGGACAAGAATTTCAGATGCTGAGTGTCTCAATAATAGTTGTGGACATGTACCCTATGTTTGGTTATTTTTCTAAACTTGGATAGAGATCTAATTTTGTGGGGTGAATTTTCAGTTTCAAAAATATATGCTACTTTAGAAGACAAAAATAAAGGAGAACTTTTTTTCTTTGAAGGAAAAGTTAAGACAAAGGCTTTTGAGCTTGGATACCATCTTTTTCAATCCAGCAGAAAGCTTTTTAGGCTACAAAGAAATCTCTGAAAGCATGGTTTTAATTTATTATTTATTTATTTATTTATTTATTTATTTTTTGCTGTTTTTCCTCAAAATGTGGTTTTTATAGTGGACATGCTGACAACATACACTGAGCATTATTAGTTCAAATAGCAATGGTATAACTTGTGGGTTTTGTACTTTGTCTAGAAAGTTGTAGTGTTTTTACTGCTATTTGTATTCACTTTTTATGAATTAGTTCCTCTTATTGTTTTTCATTTCAGTTTAACGTCGACTAATAAATCTTCTTGTTAAATAACATTAAGATTGCATCATAGCTTTCAGTGTTAAAATGTACTCCTTTTTGGGGACTGCCAGATAGATGTGTTTACTCTGTACAGATTTAAATTTGATTTTTTGTTTTCTTCATGGTAATTATGTTTGCACTTTGCTGATCACTAGTTGTGCTTTATTACAATGGAAGGTGACAATTTGATTGTCTTCAATTGGAGAAACAAGTAATTTTATATTCACTAAGCTGTCAGGTAACACTAACTCACAGTACTAAGAGCTCCTGGCAATGCGGCTTGGCACCTATATTTAACTGCTTTGATGCTTGTGTAACCTCTGCTGAATCAGAAATACTTTGCCTGCTGGAAATGGTTTTCAGGGTTGTACAATGAGGTTTTCATTAAGTCGACAAACTGAAAATGAACTGCAAAGCCACGGATGTTTCTCTCCTCCTCTTTCTCTCTTGCCCCTCCTCTTTTCCCTCCTGTCTCCTTTTTCTCTCCTCCCCCTTCCTCTTCTCATTTGATAAGAATCTGAAATTTATACCTACTTCATTACATAAAAGAGAGGAATCGCTGGGTTGCTTTATTTAGCGAAAGCAGAACTTCAGAGATTAGTTTCTTTATATAGTTTTATTTATTGTCACCATATGTGAGTCTTCAGATTTTGAAATCATGAACATAATATCATTGTTCATTTTCCTTTTTTCCCCTGGCAATGCTAAAGAGTGAAAATAGAAGTAGGAATGGAGAAAATACAGTGAATTCTCTACCCTTTTTCTATAGAAGCTGCTGTTCTAATTTATGATTTTTACCAATTCTTGGATAGGATATTTTGTGATTAGGTTTCTATATTAGTGAACTGGTTTCATGCTGACAAAGACATATTTGGTATTTACTCCAAAATTTTCGATTTTCATTTTATGAAGAGGAGATCAAAAAATGAACATATAAATAAATTCATTCCATTATTTTGGGCAGTTTTCTTCCACTCAAGTCACATAGAGGTCTTTCAGTTAAACTGCAAAGTCGTTGGACTTGATTAAAATCTTTTTAGTGTATATTTACAGTAGACATTATTTAGCTTTGTTCTTATTGTTAAGTGACTGGTTTTGTTTTTATAATATGTGCCTCAATTTTGAAAGCAAAGATTTCAACAATTTCCTAAGTAGATAAACGTTCAAAAAATTCCTTTTTATTTCTATAAACAAAAACTATAGATGGAGGTTACATGAAGTCAAATTGTTTTGATTCTAGAGAGAAACTGGATACTCAGAGACACATGTAATAATTACAGGTTTTCCATAGGCAGTCAGGCAGACAGGCCAGTAGTTAGATTGGTTGCCTGCTTCCTCCAGCAGATACTAACCAATTAGACAGAGGTGGTTACGTGATGTAACATTATCAGGAGAAACAATTCATGAGTCAAAACATTCCAAGACATATGAGCTCTAGTCCAAAGAACAGTCTTAAGCTATATAAAGTGACAGCAATATTGTCGGCTAAATATAAACACCAGAAACACAAACTTTGATGACTTGAGAAGAATCTGTTCCAGGTAGTCTCTGTTTTGTAAGAACCTTAGAAGGCCTTTGGAAACAGTATTTTGTGCTTTGGTATGGAAAATTAGAAGCTTCAGTTAAGTGAAAATTCATTAATTTTAGTCCTTTCTTAGACATACTTGAAGGGTTCAAACTTTTTCATTTGACTTATCTCTGTTGGTTTGATTGCTAACTCAAAGCAGTAAATTTTCTTCTAACATATTTTCACTGTATCTTACCATATATGTTCTGAAAGAAGTGCTACAGACTTAAATGATAGGGTTATAACTCTTCAAGATAGCTCTAAAAGCAGTTACCTTCTTTTTCAAGGAATTTTCTCAGTTACTTATTAAACAGATGGGAGAAAAATCTGGACGAAGCCTAGGGGAACTTGGGGGTAGAGTGGGGAAGAGGGGGTAGTGCTGGATAAAACAATATAAAGAATCAGTAACAACCCTCATGCTTTTCCCAAATGAAGAAGGGAAAGTTTTAAAAGGGATGTCTTCATATTAATTTCTGGAATTAGGGTCCATTCCCTTGCCCTCCTTCGCCTCCCCCCGCCCCCGCCACGCTGTCCACATACCTGCTCCAATCCTTAATGTGGGAATTAGAGGTACAGGAAGAGGTTTTTAAATCATTCTTTGCCCTAGGCTGGGTGAACTGGCATCCTTTGTAGGGGTTCCTGGGTATTGTGCATTTTGGCAGCTGAACATATCTGTTACTCATGCTACTTAAAATGTGAGGTACTGTGTTATATTTTTGGAAAATTAGTTGTTTATTTCTCAGTATCAGATCAATTGCAGCATTAAATTAACAGTGAATTATCTGACTGAAATAAATCTACCTTGGTAGCCTGGGGCGGAGTTGCAAAAATAAATGTGAATGTTGGCCTGAATTTTTAAATTTTTTCTTTAAGTAAACCACCTATCAAAATGTCGCTTTATGTTAAAAACAGGGCTTCTTTTGAATAAATGTAAAACACCTAAAAAGTGAATGCCACTTGATAATAATCTTAGAAGTAATAAAAACATTTTTTTAAAAAATCAGGTTAAATATGTTGTTCTAATAAATTCAGTGACCCTTTGGATAGTTATGTAAGTCCCAAATGATAGTTTTGAGATGGATTTTTTCCAAGAAATAGTAAAAACGTAATTTCTAGTTGCTGTGCTTAGAGTTTTAGAGAAAGTTGTTTTTTTAAAGAGTCCTAACTTTTAAATATATACAAAAACTGTTTTTAAAAAACAGTTGAGAAACAACAGATGAGAAATTATTTTTGAGACAGAGGACCTAATATGTAGATGTGCCACAGCCTTACCATTTTATCAAGTTTGACCAGCTAATTTTGATTTATGTTTTTAAAGAACTTAAGTAAATTTTACTATATGGTGAGATTTATAATGGCTAAACATGTAGATGTTATACTGGGCTTTATATTTGGAGTAAAAGAACTATCTTTCTCCAGTCACTATCTCTTACAATTTCCTTCCCCAAAGTCCTAAACCCTGAAATTCTTCCTAATGACCTGACATCCTAGGACTTCCCTTGATGTGCTGGGCAGAAACATTTCAAACTCAGGGAACACATGATGGGAAATGAGTTTTATGTCTCCCAAGGATATGTAATTCTCTTTGGAGGTTTTACTTGATAATAGCTGTGCCCCAGAAAACCATCTTGTTTAACCAATGTGATAAGTTGACAATGTAGTTTTTCTCTCTGATTATAATGTACTCTGTGTAGTCAATACACTGGTACCATGTGAGTGTAATTTCCTCTTTTATTTTATCTCCAATGCACTGTATTATAAATAAACAGTTAAAAAAAACACCAAACAAATCTGTTGCATCTCCTTTTAAGATTGTACCACTGTAGACACTTGTTCTAGTAAAGTAGAATTGGGCGCATTTGATTGCATTTAAATTTTTCATGCTTCAGCAGTTTGGCTGGGAGCACAGTAAAGAAAAATCCCATGAGCGAGGATAGTTTAGAATAATAGAACTTGATTTTGTGTATTATAGCAGCAACATTTGCGCTGCTTTAGTTAGGGTTGTGTCAGCATTTCCATTATAAACCCCTGTTTTCAGGGGGTATAACTAGAGAGATTTTTTTTAATACAAATTAAAAAAACAATTCATTTGAATGATTTTAAGTTATAATAGTGCAAAAATAAAACAAAGTAAAGTCACATAGAAATTGACCATTTTCACAAGATTTTGATTCTTTTGCTTATTAGTTGTATACAGGAGCAGATACTGCTCTGATACACTGGGGGATGAAAACTTTAGTAATAGAAAATTACTGATATGAGCATTAAAATAAAATTAAGCACCCCCCCATGATATATTATAGCAAGTACTTATTTGATTTATGAATTTTTAAAGGAGACTAGCCCATGGTGTAGTGGTTGTAGTAAATGAATTACCAAAAGTCAAGGATATTGCAGCTTCTAGAACAGTGTACTTGATCTAGTAAAATATTTTAAAAGGGAAAGCTAAAGAAAAGAAATGAAATAAATGAGGATGTAATCAGTAAATTGAAGGATTCTTTAATGACACAATTGTACAAAAATCAGTGAAATCTAATAATTAGTAAATCTAATTTTTATTAAATAAAGTGTGCATTAAAAAATTGTACATACTTTCCTTTTAAAAATATAACAAAACCACCACCCAAAACAAAAACTACCAACAAAACCATGATAAAAAACAAACCTGCAGCATGCTGAACCACTTTATCAAAAGGAAATGTCTACAGTGGACAAATACTTAACTAAATGGACAAAAATCATATTTTTCTCTGAGAACAAAGATTTTGGAAACTGTAGTAGAGTAATCACAAGAACTTGAATAAAATGTAGTGCGGAAAAGTGTTGTTCTTGGAAAAAAAAATGTTAATTCCTTTGCTAGAGGGATTTCAAGGTTGAGGTGTGCCTTCCCTGGTTAACCATTATTGTTCTTCTTTCCTCCTGTCCTTATCTCCTAACGATGGTGTGAACTGAGGATAAACAGTCTGATTTCATTATCCTTTTTTTTTTGGCAGCCCATTTTTCATTTGCAACCTTGATACACATTTGTATTTGTAGGTGCAAAATAAAAGACAAATTGTGTGATGTTATAAATAGGTAGCTTTCTTGACTGGTCACTGGAGGAATCACTAGAAGACTGTTGATGAAATAGAGGTGAAGCCTTTCCTCACTAATTGTATTCAGCGTGTAATTTCTAAACTTCCCTCTGAATTTTGATTTTCAATTAACACTCCCCATTTGAAGATAATTTTCTATTTAATGTAATTGCAGGAAATAATTTATTGGCTGATTAAGACTGAGGGCCCAGCCTTCCTTAAGAAAACACTCTAACAAACCAGCCTTTAAACTCAACTCATAGCTTTGGACAGATTTGGTCTATTTTTACAGCTGCATGGTTATGTTTAATTAGGATGGTGCACTATTGTTCATTGGTGCAGTTTACAGTTGAAATTATTCTTAAGAGACTTTTCATATTGGGTTTTATGTCATGATTAATTTATACTAAAGCAACAATCACAGATACTGCTATTGGAAGGAGCCAATTCACTTTATAGTAAGTGAATATTTGTTGAGGAGCTCAAGTCACTCTGAGTTTTGGATTATGACTTTAAATTGTATTTAGCTGTTTTAAAAAGCAGCAGTAAATTCATTCTATTGTTTTTATTGTGAATGATTACATTATTGGTACTGTCATCTGAACTATGAAAACACTCTTGTTTATGGCAAGCTCTTCATGAACTTGCAGGAGTTATAATTTGCCTTTTTTTTCCTCTGTAGTATTTATGAAACCAATGAAGTTAGATCTAGAAATACCTGTATATGAAGAAATGTCCTTTGTTATTTTACACACACACACACACACACACACACGTTCATTTGTTAGCACTGAGTAATTGGTCAAGTATATATAATAGTTCTCTGATTCTGTGATATGTTACTCTTTTAAACATTTCATTTCTTTCTCTTCAGAGAAAATATAGACATTCTTCTGTACTCCCCCCAATTTATTTTCTAGTATCAAGTCTAACAGATGAAATTTTTATTGTTTGTACAATGATTATTATAAGTAGGTATCAGCATTTAAACATGTTTCAAAGCACTTCAAAATCCTGTAATAATTTTATTTAGAACTGTGCATAATTAGATTAGCTGATCTTATATTAATTTTTTTCACTGTAGGATACTAAATCTGAGGCCCCTCATTAATTGTGAGAAATTTAGCATTAGCTGTTAAATCCTATGTGAAACATGGGCTGCTACATAAAAACTACTGTTTAAATTGGAATTAACTTAATTATTTTTCTTTGCACTTGATATTTCCTTCACTGCAATATTCATGAAAGCATGTGACAGATTTGTAAATTTAACTGTTAATCTCAGATTTCTAGACCCTTTAATCAGTATTTATTTGTCTGTAGAAACAGTACTAGCAAGTTAATGATTTGCTAATTTGAAAAATGCTCATGTGGTTTCCTATGTTAACTGATTTGTGCATTTTTTAAAAAATGGTATGAAATCAATTAATGTTAAAGAGCAATTAAGGTGGAGATTTTATTCCTTTCGTTACACAGCAATTTTAGAGCTAAAAATGCTATAAACCAAAAGCAATGTAAAATTTTAGAAAATATACTCAATTGCCTCTTCTGTTAGGGTACAAACTTTTGGTGGTTTTATTTCTAAACATTTTACTAAAAAATCATCATGATAAAGCAGTATTCTAAAAACCTTGAAATTCATTTTAATAATCATAATTTTCTGATTATATATGAAAACACACAGTGAAAACCTTGTAATATTAAATGTAGTTGATGTTTACTTGTGAATATAGATGAATGTTCAGTAATTGTTTCTGAAGTTTTAAAATGTTATACATTGTTTTAACATTTTCATAATAAATGCCTTTTATTTAATAATAAATGCCAATAAATTGTATGTATGTTCTACTATAAAACAGAGGTATAGTTATTTCATACACTCAGTTCAAATGTTACAAAATTATTTTAAGATTAATCTAATACTACCAGCCACTCAATCAATCTGTCACTTGAAAGTTAAGTTATAGTAGTTGAAGCAACTTTTAGATTATGAGACTGACGCACTACCCACTTTGTTAAGAAAGCAATTAACTGAAGCAACTTTAAGGTCTTTAGAAAAGAATCAAATTGGCACTATAGAGTGTTAAGCCCAGCCCTCATAATGCAAGATATAACTAAGAATTCAGGATAAGGTTTCCTTGGTTTCCTTAGGGTTTTCATCATAGATTATTTACTCTCCTGATTATATTTTCTCACATATACTTCTTTTGTACCCATATAAAGCATCAGAAAAATTTATGCTTTCAAATTATCCTCCAGACTGACTCATTTGCCAGTTAGTTTATTCATTTTCCCCATTGCTACCCATCAAGAAATTTATAATCTGGTTGGGATTAGGAGAAAAAAAATATAGCTCATATATACTATAGGTTATGAAAATTTCGCCTGTGGATTGGTAAGAGAAAATATGCAGCAATAACTGGGAAGAGGTTTTCTGAGTCAAAAGCAAAGAAGGAAATGAGAAAAGTGAAACAGATAAGCTAAGAGTTCTTTTCAGTGGTTTAGAGTAATCAGAAACATTTCTAAAATTAGAGAATTTTCCTTTTTTTCCTGGGTTATTCAAATGTAGGGGATGTTTCTTTTAGTGGTGAACTTAATCTAGAGAATATAAATGTTGATTTATAAGATACATACCTGAAACTTATATAATGTTGTAATGTTACTTCAGTGAAAGTAATTTTAAAAATGTAAAGGATGTTTTATTCTTTTGTCACTGACAGACCTTTTTAATCCATGCTATTTCCTTCTTCTGCAGAAGAATGTCTTCCAAGCAAGCCACCTCTCCATTTGCTTGTGCAGCTGATGGAGAGGAAGCGATGACCCAAGATTTGACCTCAAGGGAAAAGGAAGAGGGCAGTGATCAACATGTGGCCTCCCATCTGCCTCTGCACCCCATAATGCACAACAAACCTCACCCTGAGGAGCTACCAACACTTGTCAATACCATTCAGCAAGATGCTGACTGGGACAGCGTTCTGTCGTCTCAACAAAGAATGGTGAGCTTTTAAAATCTAGCCATTGTCAGTCACTCAGTGTGTATATTAGTATGGCCTCATTACAAATAATAGATGTTTTAGAGAAAACTCAAAATAAATAACATTGGGAATTATTTGTGTTTAGATCATAAAACAACCAATATGTATATTATTAGTATCCTAGAAACTGAGAAAAAATGAAAAGTGTCCATTATTAGGTCAAAGTGGCAAAATGTATTTATTTAGATTTTGGGGAGATTTGGTTATCTTATTCTCTGAATCTCCAAACTTCAAGTTGTCAATTTGGTAATACCATAAGATAGGTATTATCAAATAAAATGTGGCTGCATATTAATACTGAGAAATTATGGTAAGTAAACATGTCTGTGTGAATGAGGTCATGTGGTGAATACATCTTCAGTGAGGAAATGCAGGTATTTGTCATTTTTTATGGTCATTTGATTTATAATAAAGCTTTTCTCACTTATGTGCCTATATATTAATTCCAAAAGGACATGCAAAGCTCTTGAGTATCATTCAATCATACTGCAGGAGTTTGCCCTATGGATAGAAACAACATCAAATACAGCAGCATATTAACCAGCTTCCCCATTTTAAATTCCATCTCTAGCCATCAAAACAGATACCAAAGTAGATGTCAGTCAAGTTTAAAGTTTATTAAATTTTTTAGCATCTAGGATGTACCAAAACCTTAATATGTTTTATTAGATTAGGAATTTTAAACCCTATTTTACATTTCTTAAATTTTCATTAAGTTAATGAAAAATATTTTAAGTGGACAATGAGGAAAAGTTTTATTGCTTAAAAATAAGGTAATATATAAAAATGCTTTTACTGCTAATATCACATATTGAAATCTTTTTCTATGTTTAATACTCATAACCAATTCAACAACCATATTCCTTAATTAGTGGAGGCAGACAGTTTTGTTTTTTTTTTTTTTTTTCAGATGGCTTTGCAGATACAACCAGTGCTCTGGAGTGGTAGGTGAAAAAGGCAGGGCATTACAATAAAAATAAGACTTTTCTAGATTAACTAGGCTCAAATGGAATCATCATTATTCAATTAGATAGTCACTATAAAATTTACTTTCCTTGCAATAGGGAGAAGAGAGAAGATAATATAATAAAGCAAGTATAAAATCCTGTTTTTCTGATTGACCTTAAGCAGTTCATTTTATATCTCCAAGGCAGCATAGGTGAAATAGATATCCAGTCACTGCCACTGGCCTGATTTTTTTTTAAAGATTTATTTATTTATACAAGAACCGGGGTACAGGCTAGATGTGCAGGAGGGTGAGAGGATTCACCAGAGACAGAGTGGGGAACAGAACAGGCAGACTGATGAAATACACTGCTGAGGGGAGCAGCAGGCGCGACAGGAGAGGTCTGCCACACCATGTGGGACCCTCGCCGGCAGGCCAGGATCGAATTGGCGCTGCAGATGCTGTGGACAGCCTCACGGCGCTGCGCTCAACCACCTGTGCCACCAGGGGAGGCCCTGCCACTGGCTTTTTGATGAGATAATGGAGTTATGTTTTATTTTTATGTCAACAAATATTTATGGAGCACAGCACCTTTATTGGGACCAGCATTCTATTAAGTGCTGGATGTATAGTGTTGAAGAAAAATGTGTGATTATACCTTCAGGGAGCTTATATCTATCTAGGAAAAGGTACATACACCCACACACACACATATATAGGTTCAAGAGCTGCCTAAAATTATGACACGTGTTATAAAGAAAAAAAAAAAAGAATGTTGTGAGAGCAAAGAGAAAAATTTAATTAAGAATAAATGAATACTAATGCCTTTCTGAGCTAAAGATGATAGCCAGGCAAAGAGTAGAAGAAAGAGTAAAATTACCAAAGGAAGAGCAAGTATGAATTATTTGAGGTAAGAAAAATATAGCTGCGTTTCAGGAAATGAAATAGACTTTATGGCTAGAGTACAATGATGAGGATACAATATATCATCATGTATGGCTGGAGAGAGAAGAGATTCGTAAGGGTCTTATCCAACAAGGCCTTGGAGACAATATTATAGAACTGAGATTTGTTTCTAAATTAAATGGAAAGTTGTTGAAGGGTATAAGAATATTTCAGGCATATAATTCTGGTTATAATATAGTGAATAAATGGGTAGGGAGGCAGAGTGGAAGGAGGAAGACTTTTAGGTGAGGCTATTTCAGAAATTCCAGTAAGCGATGATAGTAGCTTCAATTGTAGGGAGGTAGAGGGGATAGAGAGAAGGGATGTGTTCTAGATATAGTTTGGCTTTTATGATAAATATTGTGTGGACAAATAAAAGTAGCTATGCTGGAGAATATATGTTGAGACAAAGAATACAGTTAAAATCAAACTTCTTTAGAGAACAATTGAGTTGTTTTTCATAGTAAAATTTTGTATCTTGGCTTGTGCCAAGTTGCTTCAATAGTTATTCTCTAAGTTTAATCATTTAAAAATTCCTCATAACATAGATATTAATAATTGCTTACCAACTTTATATTAAGTGGGATTAATGGTAGTATAAAATAATATAGTATAAATATGTTATATATTACTATAAAAGAAATCATATTTGCTGGAAATGTTTTCAAACTTTCACTCTCTTTTGATACCAAGCATTGCTTTCCACTGGAGCCTTTGTGTATTCTGAATGTCTGGAAGCCAAAATATTTTGTTTTAACTCCCACTCTATAGTATTTCCCAGCTGTGTACTTATATGGTATAATAAAAGGATTTAACAAATGGGAAATAGCAGCTGCATTTGGAAATTCCCTTTGTGCTTCCTTTTCATTCGATAAATTCAATAATGTATAACAACTGTAACATCAGACCTGTAATGACTTATACAGAAGTATCATATCACCAACCAGTTTTTCTTTACAGGAAAGAAAAACAATAGAAGGATTTTAGGTTTATGGGCAGTTCTGCAAACTTACATATTGTGTGTGTGAGTGTTTTGGGGTGGCATGGGGGTTGTGATTAAGGTAAAATTTAATGAACATTTTATCTCATTCTATTTTAAAATAAATATGAAATCCAAAAAAGATTGCTATGAAGTTATATAATACTTATTTGTTACAGTGGAAAATATATTTACTCACTGTAATTGAATGTCATTAGTAGTTGTAGAGAAAGAAAATTTGTAAGTCTAAAAAACCAACAGCAAAAATTTTATCAGCACCTATTCAGTTTCCACTGTTATTTACTTTTTGTGATGGCCTTCACTCATGAGCAGTTAGAAACAGGCACTGAAAGTTTCTTATCTGTGAGGTTCAGGAGGGTTTTACTTTGAAATATCAAGACCACAGAGGAACTTTTCTATATGAAGGGGTAATGGCAAAGCAGAGAAGTTCTGCTAATCCCCATTTCCTGATTAGAAAAAAAATCTTTAAATGTTAAAATTCTGATTATTTATTTAAAAAAATGATTAGACCACATACTTTCAAAACAGAAAAAACATTAGGCCATAAAAAAGGGAGAATAGATCTCTTAAAGACAGGCATTTAAAGACCGATTTGAGACAAAAAAATTAAAGCTCTCATTTTAATTGTCCACAACTTGTATTGTGGACACCAAAATGTTGGATTTAAAATATAGTGTGCTGTTTTATTTGGTAAGATCTGTTTGAAAGTTCAAAGTTAGTATAAATATGAATCCACTGTCTGTGTTTGTTTTGTACAACTATTACATTTTCATTATGGCATCAAGTGTCTGGTATCTTTTTTTTGCAGAGGATTATTGACATTGGCCCCTGAAATGTTTTTTGTTGTTGTTGTTGTCTTTGTGTTTTTGCTCATTGGACAGGAATAAATTCACATAATTTTTTTCATGGGAAAGGTATATAGCATATTATTCTGTTCAATGTTAACAAGCATAGAGAAAAATTTTGTGGTAATGTTTAATGGCCAGCAAATGATATTGCATGCCATTATTATCTGTTAAAGATTCCTGGAATCTAGAGTACCTACTAAGTTAAAGGCATAGGTACTTTTCTTGTGAATAAGAACAGATTAGATTCTGTCTTTTGAAACTTAGATTCTGGTAGTGTGACAGACTGCAAAGAAATTTTATAGAGTGAGACAATTTGAAGTAATAAGTGCAATGAAGAAAATTAAAAAAGAAAATATGATAGAGAAGGACCACTTTAAAAGTCTAGGGAAAGTTTTTGTTTTTTGAAAAGGTGACATTTGCACTGAGATTTAACTATGCAAAAATTGAGGGGAAGACATCCAGCTAGAGCATATAATTGCAAAAGTTTTTTGGTTAGTGTGTTTGAGCAACCAAAAACAAAAGAGTTGCTGGAGTGGAATGGGTGAGGGAGAGGTTGGTGTGAGATGAAATCAAGGAGACAAACAGATGACAGGTAATATGGAGTATCACAGCTTCAAGGAGGTGTTTAGACTTTAATTCCAGTGCAGGAAGAAGCCACTGAAAGATTTTAAGAAAGAAAGCAGATTATTTTAGCTGCTGTAGAGAGAATGGATTGTGGGAGACAAATCAGAAATAAGGATGACTGTTCGGAACACTGTATCAGTAGTGCAGGTGAGAGTTTGATGATAAGTGGAAGGAAGAATAGTTAGGGGGGGTTATTCGTTGAGGTGTTTTCCCAAGATCTGAAGAAAACAAGATCCATGCAGAAGGTGAGGTAATATTTTAAGCAAACACATGGAGAGAAATTAAGTCAAGAATGAACAGGAAATGAAGTTGCTAAGACCAGGGAGGAGGCTGGGACAGACTTACTCCTAGCCAGAGAATGGTTCTGGATAAGACAGAGCTTTTTGCCTAAGGAGGAACTATTTGCAGGTAACTTCTGGGTGGACATGGGGATGTGAGGAAGACAACAACAGTATCTCTTATAACATCCAAAATATGATAACAAGATTATAAATGGGGCCTTGTGCGCATATGTGCACATACAAACTTATATTTAATATATATTTTACAAAATGACATCTGGCTTTTAACTCCTAGTCTAATTCTATAGAAATAACTACACTGTATCCTCAACCTCAGAATATCAGAATTCAAGACCTACTTAAATTACCCAGAGTAAATTTGATCTTTTAGAAAAGTTTAAGGATAATTTTTCCACTATAATAAAAGATGCCAATAATATCATTTGTTGTAATTTAAAGAAAATAATAATAGGCATGTGGAGATATTTAATAAATAGTTATCTGCAGCAACAGTTGCTTGCAAACAATTACTCCTCTCTGCCTTTCTTGCTTTCAGAAAGTGAAGTTGCTAATCAACTCTGGAGTTATAAAAATTATGGTGTGGACTTTGTGCCATTTCTGAGAATAGAACCATTGTTACTATATGATAAGAGAGTTGAGGAATTTTGAGTGAGGATTTACTCCATCTCAGCCATGTTTTATGTTGTCACTGACTTTTAGAAGATTTCTTATTTTTGAAACATGACTGTTGCCAGTTTTTAGTAAGATTTAGTTATTCAAGATAGTAGGCAGCACCCAAATTTAATTTATTTCATTTTTACTGAGACTCTACTTTAGAAAGTATAGTGAAATTCATTAGTTCACCTTTTCCTAACTACAGTAATTTGTAGTCTTAACACCTAAGACAAGGTTTATGTACATCTTTTGGGTACCTGCTTCATCTATGACATGCTAGAAAAGGGATCCATAAACTAGCAAGATTGAGACTTCCTGAGAAATTCAGTTATAGCTCCTTTAATTTTAGGATTTTAGAAATATATTCAGTTTAAGTAAAGTGCAAGTGTAGGCTTTTGGTAACAAGTGAAAATGTCTATCCTTGCCACTGAGACATGAAACAAAATTCTCCAGGGAGAAATCTAAGGGAGATTTCCCATTTTCTCTAAATTTGAAACTATGCTAGCATATAACACTATCTCTTTTTAAAATCTATCATAGAGATATGACAGAAGTTCACTTACAATGTAAAGAAAAAAATTAAAACCTTATCTTCTTGCATGAAATCTGGTAAAACTTATGTGGGTAGTGAAACAGAAAGTTGGTGTTACCTAGTGCTTAACACAGTGCTTACCTTTATATTTGCATACCCTGATTGTGTGAACTTCCTCATTCCTGTAATTAAATAATGTATATTTAAAAAAAAAATTCCCAATCTGGGTTGCTTAAATGAAACAAAGTGAGTACTGGCATGTTTCTTGGAAATATCTTGATGTTTATGGAAATTTGGATTACTTTATCTTTATTTTTAATGATGTAATATACCTTTCTAAAGTCTAAACTTTTCTAAAGGTACTTTTGGGAAAAGTTCTCATACTTAATATTATCAAAATCTCTATCAAAAGTAGACATATTAACATGCTCTGCAGTAGTTGGCTTTCTCCCCCTTGGGCAAGAAGGAATCAGGTATGCATGCTGATTAACACACTCCAGTCATTAACATGTGATTATGTGGGCTGCATATTGAGTACTTGCCAAAATATAAAAATCCAGTACTTAAATACATCTGTGCAAAGACTTGCAATTCTTTTGTATTTTGACAGTTCAAGGAAAATCAGATACTAGTATCTTTTTTTCATTGTAATAAAATTGTGTATACAGAACGTTTTCATGGAAACAGGATATGCCATGTTTATTTTTATTTTAATCTTTCAGGCTGTATAAGATTCAGTGACTGGGGTTTGCAGAGTACCGACTGTAACATGAATCTCTTAACAGATTCCCTCACTGACATTTACTTACAACTTACAACATTCCTCCAAGTCCATAAGGATTATCTTTTCTGGAATTCAGTCAGTATTCCCCTAAATTTGCTTCATTTTTATGTGATAATTTTATGTCACCAATATTTTGTTTTCATTTCTTTCACCAAATGCTGCACTTCATAGTGTTGGGGTTTGACTTTCTCCTGTCTCTGATTAACATGCAAATATTTTTTTATAACTAAAGTATAGCTTGAGCTCTACAGCATTTACAAGCACTTAAGAAAAGTCACTTTCTGATAATTATTTAATGCAAGATGTTTACTAATAGAAAATCTGATATGATATAGTTTCATAGAACAGTTTTATTGAGCAGGCCTGTTCTGCACAGCTTTTATTTTCTTGATAGATTCAACTGGCATTTGGACTTTCTGGAAGACTTAAAATATAGGTTTGTCAAAATTGATCAGTATTAATCAATGGAAGTTGATTTCAGGTCACTACTAATTTTATAATTAAATCAGGATTCCACAAGCACACTTCACTCTATAGGTGATTCTGTTTAATGTACATTTTCTTGCATGGAATTCCTTCTTGTCCAGTGTGATCTGGGTGCATCGCTATAATGAAATATAAACTGGAATAATGAAATCTGCACTTTTTTTTAATGCTTCTAAGCAACATGCTATAGAATGCAATGTATATATTATATGGCATGTAGTTATTTACTTGACTGCTGTGAACTTTTCTTCATTAGAAGGAGAATATGAATCTTAAAGCCTTTCTAGATCAGAATAAGATGGTGATGTTTGTGATAGGCAGCAAATTACTTTGGGGAGAGGAAACTAGGATTGTATTTGCACTCCTCCAGATCTACTTTCTTTAATTTGGAGAGGGTTGCTTTACATAAAGGAAACTTTAACATAATGAATCCTGCTCCCATCATTCACTCAGAGATTGAAAGGGCTTTCTTTGATTATTCAGTCAAACCACCTGCATTAAACAAGAAAGACCCTACTCTGTTCCTTCTAGGAACATATCTAATCTCTCTTGAACACATCTAATGAATGTGCCTTAATTATCTTGACATGCAAATTATCCCACTGTTTGATTGTCTTTTGCAATAAGAAGTTTTCCTTGATTTCCAAGAGAAATGTAACCTTTTTCAAGAAGAATAACTTCAGGTTATTATTCCTTTTGTTAATATATCTTTCAATGTGATGGCATATTAATTTTTTATTACATAAATCTTTTAACTATTATTTTGGTATTACTACATTCCCATGACCTCCAAGCATTATTTTTCTAGGTGATGCAAATTGAGTTCAATAATATATTTCTGCATAAACCTCGTTCTCAAATCTAAAGTATAAATTACAAACCTTTGCTAATAAAATTTTACAATCAGGTAAAAATTAGAAATGAATATTTATGCATTTCATTTATCTTCTTTATATTTCATTAGCATCCTAGAAAAGGGAAACCTTATTTAATAAAATGATTAGAAATTATTTTGTAAACTTTTGCTTTCATTATAATTTAACTCTGACTTGTTTTTACTGCCAGTGTTCTTAGATTACTGAGAATACAATATTCTCAAGTTCATCAAACTTCTGGAAAGAAATGTGCCTTCATTCAAGAATAAAGAGATTATGGAGGGATAGTAGAAGAGATTCATTTACCTAGACACACAGAATTAGAACATTTATTTGAGAATTTGCTTAGGAATTTATTTTTGGTTAATTTCAGCATAAATTATTAGTTTTTTATGTAAACATTGATTTAGCAGGATTAAGTAAATGTATTCCATTATATAAAAATTGGCATCTTTTACACTTTAATTCAGTAAATATTTGTTCTTAAGTTGGATTGATTAATTTTGTACCAGCTTTATATGCTGCCTCTCTTTTTTTTTGTTCTTACACCGACTTTTTTTTATGTGAAGTTGATTATAGTTTACTTATTTTGCTTTTTGAGGACAGTAAGATTTGCATTCTCTCCTTTTGACTACTCTTTTCTTTGGTTCCTGAGAAGTGTCACAGCAGGGCAAGGAGTGAATCTGAATGAGTGGCTTTTGGTATTGAAAATTATGAATGAAAAATAAAAATTCACACTTGCCTATCCCTCATATCCAGAGACAAATTCTGAGCACTCTGATTATAACTAAGCCATCAGTTGAAGGTTGTGTGTTGTCTTCAGGTAGTACAATGCACAACTGCTAGATATTAGAAGTACTTCATGACAGAATTAGACTTCTACTTGCTGTTTTGTGGTAAATTGGTGGCATTTTTGTGTTTTGTTGCCCCTTCCCTAGACTGTAAATATAGAGAGATAACTGTTTTATAGACACCATAACCTCTGAAGTATCATTTTTAGTCTCATATGTGTTTTATTTAATCAAAGAGCTAGAGATGTTATTTTTTAAAGTTCTAGATTAAAAAGTTTCTTCTTAGCCATTATATGTATTTGAGAGATTAGGAGGAAATTTGAAGGTTTTTGTGGTGAAATTCTCAAAATTGAGAACCTTGCTGGGCAGGATCCCAGGGAAGAGAGGGGATTGTTGAGCTCACAGGGTAACTATGAGGGTTCAGTGTCTATGACATATAGAGCAATCTGCTTCTAGTCACTCTTCTGTAAACAAACTAGATGATGAGAAGATTTTGCTGTTAAGAAAGCAGAATCTCTATTAAGGAACAAATGGATTTGACAACCTTGATTGGATTCTGGTACTTTTTTGTTAAGTTTTGTGAGGTATGAAGAGCATACTATGAGCTATTTCTTTTTTGTGTGTGACTCCAGACTTTCATTTTTAAATAGACAACAAAGACATAAGTAATTATATTGATTTTTGTAGGGATTTGATTATTTACCTCTTTCCTAATGAATCCTAAGTCAGCTACTTGACTCTTTTTTATTTTTCTGAAGCTACTCTGTTGCCTTTGAATTATTGTAGGTCCACCCCCCAAATAGCCCGTTTCTATCTTGAATTAGGGACAAGTTTCCCAGAAACTGGATTAAAGAACATTTCAACAGATTACTTGTGTACTTCTACAAGCATTTACTTTGCCTGCCAACTCTGATCAAGTGTCATACAAAAGATTGCTGGTATTCTTTTCACCTATTTTCCAAATCCATTTCACCATTTTTGGTAGAGGGTAGGCAGGTTTTTTGTTTGATTGTTTGTTTGTTTGCTTTATATCCTTTGTTTCACCTTCCTAATTATGATGTCTGGGGTTTGTGTACAACATGCTGTTATTTGAATTATACTTGTGCAAAAGGGTTCCTGGTGATCTGACTGATATCTTGGATCCTGTGATATACAAGTAATTTAAGCTTTCACTATAGCCTTCAGTTCATTTGAAGCATACTTTGCTGATTATATATACACATTTATTTTTATAAGTGCATTAGTGTCTCTCAAATGGAAGGAAAAGAAAACAACTTTTGTAAAGCAGGAGAATCTGAGGATAATAGACTTGACACTAGAGTAAGTAGTTACCTCTTCAGAAAAGCTCTATGGAATCATTGAGACTCTGCATAGAAACTTGCTCTATCAGAACTTGTCCAATTATACTTCTCCAACTTCTGTATAATCACATCCCTTATTTCCCAATGCTTCATATAGTCAGAAAGAAAGCATGATTTTGATTCAGTGGAACTATTTTCCCTGGGGCTACTTAGAGAAAACATAATTTAGAGGAAAGGATGTGACCTCATAGACGGCCTCTGTTCATCTCTACTACTAATTTGCAGTGTGATCTTCGGGAAGTTATTTTATATCTCCTGATTTCAACTTGCTCATCTCAAAAATGAAAGATTTGAACTATAATCACAAAGTCTTATGCTATTTATAACTTTCTTGCTATAAAGGTTAAAATTATCTTAGCCAGTACACCCTAGTCTGATAGTATTGTTTAAACTGAATATCATATGGTAATTTTAATACTAATGTGTAACCAGACCAAAGTAACTGCCTGAAGTTGTAGGCATATGCATAAGCTGATAGCTGTGCTTGATAGAGTGTTGCTCCGTGTGTTGGGAAATTCACTATTAGGTCTGCCTGTCTTAAAGCTTATCTTACTGTTCATTACCAAAAAGTTATAAAGCTTTCTCATCTATGAGGCTGCCTCTCCTGTGGCCTTATGTATTTAAAGTATATTCCTAAAGCAGTGATCATGTGCTTTAATTCTTTGTTAGTTCAGGCACTACCCTGAGAGAAAGAGGGAGAGAGAGAAATTAGAACATGGTTAGGGGAGAATGATCACAGTGACTGAACCATGTATTATGAGGAAGAAATGAAGAAGGAAGCAGATGTTTTGTGAAGGGAAAAAAAAATGATACAAGGCTATACTGGTTGTGCTATACTATACTGGTTGTGTGTATGTTTTGAAAGTGCTACTGTTCTGAATGTTTCTATGGGATAGAACTATAGATTTAAAAGAGTAGAATTCATATTCCTCCTATTCCTTTAAGTAAGACTGGTTGGCAGTCCTCCAGAGATGAAATGGACTGCCTTAGGAGGTGCTAAATCTATTAGTGGAGGTGTTTAAGGAGAAACCAGAAAGTTACACTTGACAAGGTTATTGTAACAGCCACCATCACTACCACCACCACTATAATCACCACCACCACTTAATAAGCACTTACTATGTAGTAGGTACTATTCTAAGTGTTTTATTTTTTACTAATTCATTTGATTTTCATAACAACCCCGTCTGTTAGATTATGTGCAGCTATTATTATCACTCTTATTTTATAAAGGAGGTATAAGGCACTGAGAGGGTACCTAACTTGCCTGGTGTGTTATGTGGGAGGGTGATGGAAAAACTGGGATTTAACTAGAAAATGTGGCCTAGAGAGCCATACTTTGTTAATGTATTATGCCACCTTTTCTTGCACAGTGAATTTAAGTACTAGGGGGGTTGAGTATTTGTATTTTTAAGGAAGACCTTTGAATCTTGAGATTTTGATCCTATATATGAGGCTCATAGAGTATAGATGATGCAAGGCCTTTCTATATGCTTGTCTTGACAAGTTTTGAGACTTTAATATTTTTCTATATTTACTCTGTTCTCTATATTTACTTCCATTTATTAAATATCATGGTGATGAGGCCACTTAATAGACTTTTGTCTTGTATTTTTCCCTTGAATTAAAATAAGAATAGCCTTTTCTTTCTAGACTTAATAATTATGATACTTCAGCAAGTATTGGTAAGAAAATCTGTTTTCTGAATAAATTTGTTGTTATTAACAGTATAGTAATAGTGTAAAGTGGCATGATATTATTCCAACTTTTTGAATACTGTGTAAATCTGATATCTCCAACCAAGTATCAGTTTTAATAAAAGAGAAAAAGAATACACTTTGTTTCACTATTATAGCAAATGATACTTTTGTCAGGAATAATCTGTTGGTAATTGGAACCAAACTCAGTATTTTCATTTATGTAAGCTTCTTTAAACCTGTGATTTTCCTTAAAATATGTCACTTTAGAGAGAAACATACATTTTCCTCTGAGAAAGAACCTATAAATGTTAGCAATTTAGTTTTCAGCATATTAAAAAGGTTATATTTCCTTTGTTAACAAGAAGTTATTGGAACCTAGATTAAGTAAAGCTTTTTCTGTCAGTCACCCAATAACACTAGTAGAGTGCCTCATACAGCACCGTTGAAAGGTAGTTTTTGGTTCATCAATAAAAAAGTTGTTTAAAGTGGGTAATCAGAAACAGTAGTACATAGACAGTGTATGTATAATATAACTTAATATATTAAATATACATGCATATATATGTATATATATATACATGTATATGCTATTTATGTAATATAACTTCAATACTTAATGGAAACTCAAATATACACAAATGCAATGCTTACCAAGGGAGGTGGAGTCATCTGTTTAGGCAGAGAAGATTGATTACTGACATTGTTGAGTTGCCAGTACACGGTGATTTTTAAAATAAACAGAAACACCTTTTAGTTAGTTTTATTACTGTTTTTTTCAATTTCTCTATAGATGTTGCATCCCCTTAATTCCCTTCAGTCAAAGACTACCAAGAACATATACATAAGGGCCTCCCTGGTGGCGCAGGTGGTTGAGCGCCATGCTGTGAAGCTGTCCGCAGCCTGGGTTCGATTCTGGCCGGGGAGAAACCCACTTGGCACAGCAGGCCTCTCCTATCTTGCCCGCGGCTCCCCTCAGCAGTATATTTCGTCAGTATGCCTGTTCTGTTCCCTGCTCTGTCTATGGTTAATCCTCTTACCCTCCCACACATCTGGCCTGTACCCTGGTTCTTGTATAAATAAATTTTTTTTTAAAAAAAGAAGAACATACATATGTTCAAACAAATTGGATTTATTACTCATTGCGCTAGAGAGAACACACACCATAGAAAACTATGGAGTGTCTCAGTAAGAGTGTTAGAAAGAATTTTTAAAAAAGATTTGGGCTTTTTTTTTGAGTGATTTTGGGTAGTCTAAGGAAACAGAGGCTTACTATAGAGTAATTGCTCTCAGAAATCAGTGACAAATCAATGATGATACGGGTATCTCAAGAAATTTATAGGGAGAGCAGACTTGAATGGGGATCAAACTAATTGGAGAGGCAGTAAAATTTAAATGAATAAGAAAACAAAAATTATGGCATACTATGCAATAAGAATGAGCACATTTAGTGCAGCTCTGTATGTGGGTGGAAAAGAGGGTAAGAGGATAATAGTCTTTACCTACAATTAACATAAGGCAACAGGTATGAAAGCTGATTCATGCAGCTTCTTGGAGGGAGCACTTTCCAGTTATTTCCCCATTTGATAAGACTTCCTTCTGCATGTAGCTTTAACTTCTTTTATGTATGCAGGATGCCATTCCTGACCCACACAGTCTATTCCTCTCTCAATGCTGGACATCTTACCTGCCTGCTCTTCTCTGCTCACAGTATGGCTGGTTTATGTACAATTGGCAACCCGACTAAACAGACCAGTGGTATCCTATAACTGAACAGAAGGGAGGTAACTCATAAGCAGTTATTTTAAGTGGGAATTGATAGTGTCCCTTGAAAAAAACTACAAATACTAAGATTCCTGGAACTTTGTGAGGGGCCAGATCTTGGTGAAATTAATTTGGGATGACTGCATAAAGAAGACGTTTTTGAGCATTGATACTGAAGAGGGTAACATAGTTTATCATTAATTATTCCGCTTAAGTGAACAAGTATAGGTAAAAACAAAAATTGGTGCTGGTAGTTCTCATGAGTGTGTTTTCAGAGTTGAAAATTAAAACAAAGGACATTTGAATTTAGTAACAACAGTAGTTATTTATTGAGTACTCTTGTGACAGGCACTATCCTAAATGTTTTATACATTATTCATTTCTTACGGCAACTATTTGAGGATATAAGTATAATCCCATTCTATAAAAAAGACAGAGTTTAACTCCCATCCCCTTTAATGTGGGCAAGCTTTGGTGACTCACCATTGAATAAAATGCATTGACAGTTACATGGGATGACTTCCCAGGCTAGGTTAGAAACAACATTAAAACTTTCATCTGGCTCTCTTTGGAGATACGCGCTTTTAGAAGTCTGAACTACCACGTAAGAAGTCTAGCTACTGTGAAGTCAACATGCCTGAGAGAAAAGAGCGTGTGGAGAGATTACATTGAGATAGAGGAAGATGTCCAAGGAACACCAGTTTCCAGTCCTGAGTTCTTTGGTTTGCGATGACTTCAATTTTAATCACTCACTTGATGGCAACCTCATGGAAAGGCTTGAGCCACCTGGTCCTAATGCTCCTGAATTCCTGACCTTCACAAGCCTTTAAAATGAGAAATGATTGTTTAAGCACTAAGTTTTAGAATGATTTTTAGACAGTACTTAACTAATACAAGGTACTTCTTGGTAACTCTTGGATTAACATTAATAACAAAGTGGAATTCCTGTCTCAAAAATAGGTAAATCTCCCCTCTAGAAATCTAGGGAACACACAAAGATTTAGAAGGTAGATGATTAGAATTATGGCACGTTTCACTGATGAAAGTGATTTTAGTATAGCCCTGAGAAATGGAAAAAGCATTGGATTTGGTGTCAGCAAACCTACATATAGAGTTTAGCCCTGCCAGTCCTGCCTGGGTGACACTGGGGAAGCTACATAACCTGTGAGTGTTTACTTTTCTTCCTGCTGAAAATGAAGTTTCAGACTTTATTAAATTGATCTTCAATTCTTGGCAACATATTTTTAGAGACTTGAGTGTACCAGAGACATCTAGAGACATGAGTGTACCAGAGCAGGTACACTTGAGTGTAGCCTCATGTAGAGACTTGAGTGTTATAGGAGGGTTTGTAGCCATGCCCAGTGAGAAATGAATGCATATACTGGAAAAATTTTACCTAGAAGGTGACTTAATTTAACCCTCTCTTTAGATATTTGAACAACTCTAATATGGAAGGAAAGATAGATTGATTTTGTTTATCTTCTGAGAAAAAAACAGAAAACATGGGTGATAATGGTAAGGATACAGATTTTAGCTGGTACAGGGAGTTCCTTTTAAATAACTAGACTTATTGGAAAACATTATTTGAGGGCCCTCAACTGCAGAAATTCCAAGGAAAGAAAGCTTGACTAGTGCTTCAATACAGGGATACTGTAGCATGCTAACTCTAACTATGACTTCAAGTCAGCCAAATTCTTTTCTCTTTAATACTTCTTTTCATATTTTTCTAAGTGTCTTTTTATAAAATTAATTTTTTCTTTTTTACATAATGAATATTTTTATTAATGCTAAATTAGAAAACAGGAAATAAAAACTACTAGTAATACCATCACCATTTGGAAATCACCATAAATATCTTGGTGACTATTTTCCCAGGTTTTATGTGTATGAGTGTATGTAGGGGGGTGGCCACATTTACTCTTATGCACACATATAACAAAATTGAGGTTTTATTTACATATCCATTTAGTACACCTTATAATTTCCCCAACATTTTTTGGTATTCATAATCTTGAAAAAAGTACTTATTTTCAGATTTAAAGTATTATTTATGATAGATCATTTGCAAAATGATCTTCAAAAATAGAATAAAAGCTATATAATGATATATTTACTAATTAACTTCATTAATAATACACTATGAATCTTTCTACATATCATTAAATTTCCTGGAAAAAAGAATTAAATGTCCTTCAAATTATTTTACCATGTGGATAAATACACAATTCCCTCAGTCCTTACAATTGGATATGCAAGTTTCCTGTATTTATTCATCACTCTAAGCAACATTATATTCAACATATACAAGACTGTTTTAATGACTTTGTGGTATTCGATTGTGTAACTATATCATTTTTTATTGCATGAATCCCTTATTTTTTAATGTCTTAGTTCTCAATATTTTGCTTTAATAAGCAACCTAGTTATTGTTAGAGTTTTTTTCCTTTACTCTAAATTCCTGACTATTTTCGACTTATTTGGTAACTAGTTGTGTCAAGGCCATCATAATGTACTTAACATTTTGTTTGATGCTTTGGAAGCATGTAGAAACATGACACATAGCCCCAATCCTGCAAGAGTTAAAACTTAGTTGCATATGTGCCTAATGCATGAAACCAGTAATGAATAATTTATTCTAGCATATTAATAAATGTTAAGTTATGTGGTTCTGATTAAGTGCTTCGATGTGCAGTTTGGGGGTAGCACATCCAGTATAGTCGGGGCGGACTTCCAGGATGAAATGCGCTTTGACCTGGTCTTTGAAGAGTAAGTGGAATTCATAGTAAACGGGCATGTAGAACATTCTAGGGGAAAGGAACAAGATGCATAAGGTTAAAAAAATGAGTATGTCTGATATTCACAGTACCATAAGAAGGCTGTTTCAGTTTAACAGCCTTCAGATTTCTTTTAATGCCACTGCGGAGCAATAAGTATTGAATACCAACTTCTGAAAAATCTGGGCAGTATTTGATTTAACATGGTTTTTCCAATTTTATTGAGATATAATTTTTTTAATATTAAAACATTATTTGATATTTGCTTTTCTATTCCTTCAGACAGAAATATCTTAATTAACTATGCTTAATAAGTGAGAATTGCTTGTCTTTTCTAGAAGCTTTGCCTAATGACTATTTTTTGTGCTACTGTGTGGTTTTTCAGTCATTTATATATATTTTATGTAGTATATGACTTTGAATGAAATGCTCTTTGGATAATATGACTCAACATTGCTTTCATTTTGCTTGTGACAACAGGATATATTAAATAATACTTTGAAAATTTTCTTCACTGTTGGGTTGGGTGGGGCCACTGAGATGATTGTTGAGTGAACACAAATTTGTAGTAAATTTCTTTGAACTAACACACAGTGCTCCACATGCTCTTATTTTTGAGATGTAAATGTACTCAGTCATATTTATAATGGTTGTTTCACAAGAAAAATCAAAAGAAATATTCTCTGTAGTGGTATTTTTTTAAAATTACATCTGGCTATGTGGTCCATATATACCATGGAATATTACTCAGCATTCAAAAAAGAGAAACACATGCAATTTGCAGCAACATGGATGGCGCTGGAAGGGATCATGCTCAGCGAAATAAGCCAAAAAGAAAAAGAAAAATACTGGATGGTCTCACTCATAGCAGGAATCTAGAAAACTTAAATAAGGGACCAGGAAAATGAATAACTATAAGAAAGTGAAAATCAAAATCAACAAAAAACTATGAACCAGAGACACTTTTAGGGGGGCGGGGGCGGGAGGGGAGGGATTGGGGTCAGAATGGGGGGGCTGCAATTGTATGGGGAATATAACAATAAAATTTATTATTAAAAAAAAAGAAAATAAAAAAAAATAAAACAATAAAAAAAAATAAAATTACATCTGGCTAAACTTCTTAAATGTTTTAATACCTGTCCACTTTATATCAAGGAAAAACACATGTATCTCATACCTTGTTAAGGATCAGTGTTTCTTCAAGTGGGTTGTACATCAGAATTAAAGGAACTACATTTCAGAATCACTTGAGATGTTTGTGAAAATTCACATTCCTAGGCCCCACCCTTATGGGATTTAGGAGAAAGTGTGGGATTCTGCATTTTAACATATTTGCCTAGGAATTCCACATGTTAAAGTTTGAGAACCCTGCTTTGGGAAAAATACTGTCTAATTTATCTCCACAGCTGTGGTGTCATGACATGCATCAAGACTTGGTAGATACTATCACTGGAATCTTACCTCTATTGAATTTTCATAGGACCTGTTGTGTTTTTAGGAAATTACAGAGTAATTTGTCCTTTTTGGATAAGAAAACTTACTTAAAAACTATCTACCACCTTTAAAAAGCTGTAGATCCTTTGTCAAGTTTCTTTTCCTAATTTGGCATTATTCACCTTTATCCAACAGTAATTTCTTCATTGTAAGTGTTTAGACCTATGTGTCCCATTGCTCACTTGTATTGCCGCTTGGCTTCCACTCATAAAAGGCCAATATCTCTTTAAGTTTTAAAAAGTTAAAAAGTGAGGACCAGAAAGGGTAAAATTTGCCCTCTTCAACTGTTACTGAGGATGGTATAAGATGACTTTCATGACTGAAATAACATGGTTTCATTCACTGCCTATGGTTATGTCTTAGTGACATAGTGGCTTTCTTGGAGAAATCATGCCTTTTCAATTCGTTGCCCACTGAGTTTCAGTAGTGTCCATTTGCACAAATCATGGGGCTGAACACAGTGTGGGTTATTGGTGTGGGAAACTATGTTATTTTCTGTGTGCAGGATGGCAGTAACTGCACTGCCATGAGTAGAAATACAGCATAGTCTATCTAACAGTTAAGTGATATGAATAAATACAAATGATTTAAAATTAATTCTGAGAGAATTAGTACTTTATGCTCTAGAGACAACCTAACTCAGCCTGGAGATCCATTCCTAATATCTTTCCATTTCAATTTGGGAGTGATGGGAAAATCCTCTTTATGGTCAGTGGTAAGTGATTTTGTAGATATCACTTCCACATAGCTATTATTTTGATTGAATCTTTCATCTTTTAAGTCAGAGTTTGTTTTTGGTTTATAAGGTATGGCATGAAACTGGTTTGTGTTTAAAATGAAAGTGGCTGATGTGTCAAGTAGTAATTATTGATTTTAAAAAGTCTAGGTTATATTTCTGATAGATACTCTATTAAGATGGTAGAATGGCTTAGAAAAATACCTCTCTAAGTTGTTTGCACAAAGAGAGAATGAACTGGCCATGCCAAGGAGTCTAACCATGGCTGGCATCAAAAAGAAAGGGTTGGGCCTCCCCGGTGGCGCAGCGGTTGAGCGCTGGGTTGCGAAGCTGCCCGCAGACTGCAGCGCCGGTTCGATCCCTGGCTGCTCCCTGGCCACCGGAGGAGGGTCCCACATGGCGCGCAGTCCTTTCCTGCCGCCTGTTGCTCCCCTCAGCAGTGTACTTCGGTCCTTCTGCCTGCTCTGCTCCCTGCTCTGGCTCTGGTGAATTCTCTCACCCTCCCGCGCTTCTGACTGTACCCAGTGCTTGTATAAATAAATAAATAAAAATAAATCGTTAAAAAAAAAAAAGGGTTCCTCACTCCAAAGAGTTATTGTAAGCAAGATAAGACACCTTTCCCCCCTGTTTTTTGTTTTTTTTTTAATTTGTATCTTTTATTGTGCATTTCTTGTAAAATTCCCACCACCATTTCACCCATGAACCATCACCACAGTCGCTTGTGTTCTCTAACTAGGGTAGGAGAAAACCTAGCAGATTGGTAAAGAGATGCTCTCTTTCCTTTCCTCCTCCACTTATTTTATCCCTTTCAGTTTATTTTGGCACAAATGTTGAAGATAATAAGCAATTGCTCTGTGCTAGGCAATATGCTAACAATGGGAATAATTAATATTTTGCTCAAAATATATTTTGACAGCTCTTGAGAATTAATACACATAGTACACAATTTATCCATTTAATACATACAATTCAATGGTGTTTAATATGTCCATTAAGTGTATCTGTGGACATCACAATATTCAGTTTAGTTTGACTCATTTTGATACTTTTACTAAGAAAGTCCTTAGGTTCATAAAAAAACCTCTTTGGCTCCCTTCCTAGACCTGCTTCTTCTGTTGGTATTGGTATAATGGTTCCTACCATTGCATACCACCTGCTGTGAGCTAAGTACTATGCTTAGTTGCCTGACAATTATTACATTTTCCCAGTAACCCTGTAACTAAGTTCTATTCCTACCTTATATAAATGAGAATAGTACCTAAGTGCTTAGCATTTATCAAGAACAAGTATTATCTCAATTGACATATAATTAGAAACTTCTCTAGAATCTTTTTCTTTAACTTTTGCCTCATGCTTCTTCCTCTAGTTCTTGAAGCTTGCTAGGCTTCTTTGTCAAGAAAGAGCGAGACACAGTAGCAATTAAGATTTTCAGTCTTTTGATGAGAATCACAAAGGCTAAATGCTTTACTGACTTCACACATTTTTTTACTGAGAGAGAGAATACCTTGTACAGATAGATAAAGTGAATGCAAGACTAAGGACTACAACCAAATAGTTGCTTTCAACCCTCAGAGAGATAGTTTCAACCCTTCAAAGAGATTAAAAAAAAAACATTTTTTTCTATAAACTTTTGACTGTTTATTATTTTCAGTTTAAGATTTGTTTTTCTTCCTTGCAGATGGATCTTATTAGTTAGCTAACTTCTCTGTGCTGTGAAGTGATTCTTGTGTAAATGTTTCTGTAATAAATGTGTCCTTTTGTGAAAACAAATAAACAAAAAACCAAACCATTTTAAAATGCCACTTGAAAAATATGTGTGACTCTGTGCTGAAGCATCAATGGTAAGGAATAGAAAGAGGTTTCTGTAACTTTGGGCAGATGGATAGCTAGAAAATAAAGATTCTCTTCAAACACCAGAACACAAAAATATTCAGGTTGGCTAACTCTAGCACTGATTTAGGTAATTTATATATCTTCTGGTGAACAATTAACTTTGGATAGTGAAATCAGTTTTTCTACTGGCTCTAAATTGAAGAATAATGCTTTTGTGATGTACACATTTTTTTAGGCTTTGGAAACAGCATTGCTGATAAAGGGCCCCAACTAAAAGAATAACTATACCAACCCTAATAGTGATTAGCTGAACTTGAACTATCTTAAATGAAGGTTTGAGGGTCTCCCTTGTGGCACGGGTGGTTGAGCACCACACTGTGAAGCTGTCTGCAGCGTCTGCCGCACGGGTTCTGTTCTGGCTGGGGAGCAACGCACATGGCGAGAAGACCTCTCCTGTCTTGCCTGCTGCTCCCCTCAGCAGTGTATTTCAGTCAGTCTGCCTGTTCTGCTCCCCGCTCTGTCTCTGGTGAATCCTCTCACCCTCCAGCACATCTGGCCTGTACCCTGGTTCTTGTATAAATAAATAAATCTTTTTAAAAATGAAGGTTTGAAATGAGTAGGAAATTGTAGTGTTGGTTTTAAAATTTTATTTTTCAACCCCTTAGGCCATTTTCTAGATTTTTGTAAAAATAGTTTGAATCTTCATTTCAGGTTAGTTTCTATGATAATTGCTTGTATAGTGTTTATAGCATTTTTTTTTAAAGCTGAGATAGTTAATATATTTTATTTGTCCATCTAAACAGCATGCACTGTCATTCTGAGATTGGGATTTTTCTCCAACTATATGCAAAGAAATAAATGTTCTGATAGTGTTAATTTATTTCTTTTTTCTAGGAGTCAGAGAATAATAAGTTATGTTCCCTATATTCCTTCCGAAATACCTCTACCTCACCACATAAGCCTGACGAAGGGAGTCGGGACCGCGAAATAATGACCAGTGTTACTTTTGGAACCCCAGAACGCCGCAAAGGAAGTCTTGCCGATGTGGTGGACACACTGAAACAGAAAAAGCTTGAGGAAATGACTCGGACTGAACAAGAGGGTATGTGTGGACTTAACTGTTGGACTTTATTCTTTTAAAGATTCCAAGCCTTAAGAAGAAAAAAAAAAAAGAGTGGGATTTCAAGGGCCAGAGAAGTGCATAATTGGCACTAGCTAGGAAAAAGTTATTCAGAGGTTACCATGGTGATGGCAGATTGTGCTCCATTAGGGGTGTTAAGCAGATAGCTCCATTTTTAATAAAACTTTGTGCATTTATTTGGTTCTTATGATAACAAATCAAGGTTTTAAATTGACTGTAAACCTTGTCGTGGAAAAAGGTAGTATGGGAATTCTCCCAGCTGCAACTTTATTTTTTATTTTTTCCCTTATTTCCTTTTGCTAGATAGTATTTTATTAAAAAGAGATAAACTGCTTGCAACACACACACACACACACACCCCAAAATTATTTCTTCTAATTTTTATAAATATTATCAATTTATAAATATTATTTTACTTTCAAATGCTATCAATTTGAGAACTGAGGGTTTCTAATACTGTTAAAGCTACATGTCAAAAGTGTTTTGATATGAGACATCTACTGCGACATCTCATAACCACTCTCTTTACTCTCACCACAAGAGTCCACTCACATTCAATGAGTTTCAAACATACAGATGTAGCAAGATAATAATATTTTTAAATTAAATAATCAAATCTAAGTGATTACTATCCTAAGTACATTCTTTCATTATTTATGTACAGATATTTGGCAAAAATTCCAAATGAATTTTGGTGACTTCCTCAACCACATCATCGGTTTTGTTGGAAGGATCTAAAATATATTACATGTCTCCTTGTTGTAATAACCAGATTATATAGCACAAAATATAAATATTTTTTGATGACTCAGGGTCATGATACAGTAGCTATAAAACCTAATACCCACTTAATAATTATGTGACCTCGGATAACTTCTTCAAACTTACCACAAAACTGAAAATTTAGCATAGTACTAATGCCTGACTTGGCACCTCCAACATTTTGAGAATTAACTACAATAAGTATAAAAATTTCTTATGAACTGTAAGCTATATAAATTTTAGTGATTGTGATTACTATAATAGTGTGAATTAATTATTTTACCATGCTGTAACATAAGATCATTGAGATAATTAGGACTATTTGGAGGTATAGTTTCCAACTTGGAAACTGTAAAAATTGGAAATTTTGTGTCTGCTTGATACAGATAATTTTTTTGGCTTGTGTGTGATGGTTTTTATCCTTTGATATCAGGTTCCAGGCTATTACCTCTTGCTTAATTGTGAACAATTTCTAATTTACTCCATCATTCATTTATAGATTTTGAAATTATATGATTATGATATTCTGAACTATATTTAAGCTATGGATAAATATGTCTGGGTGAGTTGCTAAAAGGTTCTGGGTAATATATATGGTCTTTAGTGCATGCACTTCATGCAGACTCTTCTTGTTGCTCAGAGACTTTATTTTTTCATTCTTGGCTATGATCTAAAATAATTGGGAATGTCAGATCAATAATTTTTGAATAAGTGAGATTGTTAGACATTTTTTAACAAAAGATTTATTTTATTATACATACAAGAACTGGGGTGTAGGCCAAAGGTACAAGGCATGAGAGGATTTACCAAAGACAGAGTGTGGAGCAGAACAGGTAGATCTACTGAAATAAACTGCTGAGGGGAGCAGTGGGCGAGACAGGAGATGTCTGCTGCGGCATATGTGGGTTAGCTCCCTGGCCAGGGATCGGACTCATGCCACAGTGGCTGGTGATAGCTTGAAAGTGCTGAGACTAAACCCTGTGCCACCAGGGAGGCCCCAAGATTGTTAAGCTTTTAATTGTAAGTCACCAAAAAGGTGGTTTTAGTTTTGTAAGCAGGTGGTTTTTAATATAGAGAGTTCTTTTAGTATAAAAATAAAGAAATTGCTTTTTGACTTTTTTTTTTCTGATCTGGACTACTAGGGGATGTAAAATAATTTTTCTCCTGCAAATTAGTTTACCTCCTGTCCATTATAGTTGATTTGATATAAAGAGGCGTTTGCATGATGAGGCCTCACACTTAAAAATTCTTCACTATTATATTCCTACTGAAAAGAATGTTCTTTGTCCTTTAAAGAACTTTTATTGTTTTCTATAGTATATCTATTTTAAGCATCAGAAATTAAAAATTTTCAGTGTATAGTAATGTATATAACATATTAAGTATAGATATGAAGTGATAGAATCCACGATCATCAAATTTGCAGATTATACGTATCTGGGAGGAGTGTAATATATGAAAGAAACAAAACACAAAATATTTTGACAAACAATGCATAAGCTTAAAACTAATCCATCAGAGATTGTGAGCAAAACTCTTGACTTTAAAAGAGACTCAAAAGAATTGAAATATTCTCTGAGGACAACAATTGACATGATAATGAACACAAAATTATATAATAAGGGAAATGGTTGAAGGAATTAGTAATATTAACCCCAGAGAAATGAAGATCAAGGATGATATGATTGTGTCTTTAAGATTAAAGTCATGTGGAGGAGAGATTGTGTTTATTCTTTCTAGCTCCCTAGGAATAGAATGCAAATCAATGACAAGAATTTATAAGGAACCAGATTAATGTTTATAACAAGGTCAACTAATGGTTGTAGTATCCATGTATATAATAATCTTCTATGGAAGAAATAAATTGCTTTCAGAGATAGCAATATGCAAGACTGAATTTTTATGAACCATATGCTTGTATAATACTCTGTAGTTTGTGGTATTTTTTTATAGCTCTAATCAAGAACTACATAGTATTGTGATTTTCTTTTCTAAAGATTTTTCTTCTTCTTTTGCAAGCTGCTGTATTAGTGCTGAGGGAGTCTTACCTTCTCATTCTCCTCTCACCCAACCTCCTCCACCCCCCAGTGAATCTCTCTTTTGATGGCCTAGTGAAGTTGACAGATCCTTTTTTTTGTTGTTACTATATAAATCAACCCATTTATTATAGGCTAGTGATGTTTCAAATCGTGGGCTTCTACTGGTCTTTCATTTCCTTCAGTCTTCTGATGGCAAATTTTACTGGGACATCAGAAGTGTGTTGTATGTCCAGGCATCACCAGTTATGGTTTTCAGGACTACAGGGCCAGATCCCCAAGGCTCACCTCTTCATGTCGGTTTTGCCACAGAAGGAGCAATTATAGTTGTCACTTTGGCTGATTTCAGTTTTCTTCACCCACTTTCCAGAGGGAGGCACCATAATAGACTCTATAGTTACTAACCATCCTACCCTTCTTAGTTAGTGCCTTTGGCCATGTCACCTCCAACCAGGTGTCCAGTCCCCAACAGATCCTTTCTTATGTTAAGTGAATAAAGTGAAACCCATGAAATTTGGAGAAAATAGAGTAAAATCTTAAAATTTTAAAATTTTCTCATGTGATAGAAAATGCTATTTTACTAATGCTTTAAACAATATTATATAATTGAGGACCTAAAAATATCATAATTTTGAAGTACCTATACACCTAAAATATATTTTGAGATATTTTCACAAGTATATGATGTAAAAATATATTGTGATTCTATTGGTTACAGTGTCACAAATACTATGAATATTTTATGGTTGTTGCCTGTATCCACAATTTAAGGAAATGTAAAATTTCAATTATAGGTTAGTGAAGAATTTTTCTTTCCAAGGTCACAGACCACCCGAATACTATAAATGGACTCTCGGGGTCCATAAACCCTTGGTAACAACCCCTCTACTACATGATACAGGGTGCCCATAATGAATAAGACAGATTCTAACTTTAGGAAGTTCATATTTTACTAAGTGGTATAAGACATATACAAAATGAACTCTAATTCAATGTCTAACATATAAGTTCCATGAAAGCCATGTAGATGAAGTGTTATAGGAGTGTACAAAACAGACTATGTCTGCCTAGGAAGCCATGGAAAGGTTCTATAGGGAAATGGGTCTTAACTGGTCTTGCAGAATGAAGGATTTATATAGGCAGAAATGGAGAGAAGGGATATTTAAGGTGGAAGAAATAGGGAGTGAGCTTTAAAACAATCAACAATTAAGGTTCTAATTTAAAGTATCTGAAGATTCATGTGGGATATAAGGCTGAAAAACTAGGTTCTGTTCAGATTACAGAGATCCTTTAATTCTTGACTAAGGAGTTTGAAATTTATTTTGAAGGTTGTGGAGGAGCCACTGACTTTTTTTTTTTTTTTTTTTTTTAGCACAATAAAGTGATGGATTAGAGTTTTCCTTCAGGAAAGTTAATCTGGCAGTTCTTTGTAGGATGTATGGGAGCGTGGAGAGACATTAAGGAAATTGTTTCAGGCCAAAGATAATGAGCATTGAATTAAGGCAGCAGAAATGAGAAAGAAAGAAGAGGTGCATATGGAAAAGATATCAGGAGACAGAATTGTTAGGGCTTGACGTTCAAGTGTGGAGACCAAGAGAGGGGAATGGTTCAAAGGTAGCTCAGCAATTTTAAACTTTGAGTGAATAAGAGGGTGGTGATACAATTCATTCTTAAACTTTGTAAATATACTTGTTGCTAAAGGAAATGGGGGATGGAGGAGGGAAAGGGAAAGGAAGGAGACAGAGTACTGATATGGGAGATTTGGTGGAAGGTGAGTGAAACAGGTGCACATATAGGAGAAAAAATGTAACCCCAATGTTATGTAAACATGTAAATAACTGACAAATTAACTTTCAAAAAGGAAAAAAAAAGTAATTAAAAAAAGAAATAGAAGAACATGTTTTGGAGATAGTCTCTACTTTTTATTTTGAGTTTGGTTCCTAGTTTTAATTATCTGTGAGGAGCAATAAACAGAACAGTATAATGGGAGAACAGAAATAATTATAGAAAAGCTTATTAAAAAACTTAGAGATAGATTTCTGATTCTACAATAATTAGGCCTAAGGAGGTGTAATAGCTTCACCAATATTTGCTTGTCTAGGACCCTTTAAAGCCCCCGGGTCATCTCCTCAATTGGACCATCTCTTATCTCATGGGACATGTGAGAACTTTCATATGCATCAGCTTGCTCTCCCTCACTTCTTTCTTGTGAAGTGAAATCATTAGGCCATACCTAATGATTAGCTGATTGACAGGCTTGTATGATTGACATAATAAATGACCTTTCCTGAATCATTCTTAGCCTGGAGAATGTTTTGACTGTTTCATACTATAAACCTTTCCCCTCATTTCCCTGCCTTTACAATATTGATCTGTAAATGTTTATTTACTACAGTCTATTTTAAAACTATTATCTACATGATAAAACTCTGCACGTATTAATAGGACAGGTATTCTCTTACAAAAAGATTCTTTGATTGGCTAAAAATTGTCAGTGTTTAATCTGCCATTCCTTCAAGAAATGCCTTCCAGAGCCATGATTTGACTGGACTGCTGAAACACTGATGAACAAAAGTGTTCTGTCTAAAGTGCTTCCCCTCAACGTGGAAATTGTGGGAAAATAGGCAAAGTTTCTGCTTTGTTGCAAATTTAACCGTGATTTTTTTTTTTTTTTTTTGGTCACAGCCAGCTAGATAGAGTGCTACATGCTTAGATGCATAGATGGATAAAATAGATAGAATTGATGCATGAATGCAGTGAATGAATATCAAAATCTTCCTTTTAAAATACTGGTCAGTAGAGTCTGCAGAAAGACTTTGATTAATAGATTCAGGTTAAAATGCTTCCAAGATAAAAATCCTTCAGCTGTGATAAAATGATGGATTTTAGTTATCCTTGTATCACCCATCTTGCTGCCAATGTAGCTGGGCTCTAACATAAGCGACAGTTGTCAGAAAATGAATACTTTAAAAAGGACTTCTATATCTAAATACATATATTTAATCAGAGAGTCCTTTGGCTTCTGAAAATAAGTTGTCTAATGAGAATTTCATTTGAGCAGCTGCGACTGAGGAGGTCAACAGGCATTGCCTAGGAGAATATGGCCCAGCTGGTTAAATCTGGTTGTTGTCGTGATTTAAATGGTCAAGTGCTGCTTGTAATCCATGACCGTCTGTTTGTAAAGGGAAGAGTGAGTGCTTCAGCATAATGTACAGCTGTTTTAATCTCTCTTTAATAATAGTGCTTCAGCCACTATCATGTTTTGTGTATCATACTACTAAGTATATGATCCTGGGCTGAATGAACTAGCTAGGGTCAGGTTCTGGAGTCATGTGAGATTATAAAGAAAAGGATACAATGATATAAATCTCAATTCTGACAAAATAAAATCTTTTTTCTGTTTTTTTTTTTAAGACATTCTTTGGTTAACTATTGTGATTAAGACAGAATGGTGAAACTTGTAGCTAGATAGAATTACTAAAATACTGAACTCTATTTGATAGAGGCCATAAATTTAATGAAAACTATGCAAGTTTTAGGTACATTTCCATTGGATATATGTTGGTCATAATTTAGAGTATTTGTCCAGTGGCATTGTGTGCTTCAAGCTATCATGATAATGAAAGTATGTGGATTTGTTTGACTATGTATGTAGAGAGAGGGCAGTAGCATTTGAGCTTTGGATTCCTGTTGGGATAGGCTTTCCAATGGATTATGCAGCTGTTACCCAGCACAAGAATGAACACGTGTTTATGTGTGTATCTGATGGATTATTATCATTATTCATATCTCTAAATAATTTTTTTGATTTCTACATATATTTTCACTGGATTATATTTAGTTATCATTGATGTTGGTGCATATTGCTTAATAGTTTTTGCTGTATTTTAATACAGGTAGAAGGTGGTAGAGTTTAAACAATATTTTTGAGTTAACTAGATTTGGGTTTGAATCTAAGTTCTAATATTAGAGAGGCAATACCCCTATCTGATTAAGAGTCTGGGCTCTGGAACTGGGCTGCTGGTGTTTGAATCTCAGCTCAGCATTTGCCAGGTGTTTGAATAGAACACTTCTCTGTGTCTCAGTTTTCTCAACCAAAAAAATGGACATAATTGAAGTGAAGATCAATTTATTATTAGTGCAACTAGAGAATCTAGAACCTTGTTGACATACAGTAAGTTAATAAATGTAGCCAACATTTCCTATCATGGGCAAATTATTTAATCCATTTGTGCTTTAATTCTTTCATCTGTAAAGCTGGATGAATGGCACTTACTTGGAGATTTGTGAAGATTTGCCATTATATAATAAAACAGCTTCTGTAATTATAATAATTATTATGACTATTGCTATTATAGGTGCTGCTACTGTTATTATTTAAAAAAAAATTTAAGAGAAATATTACAGGAATCTCTTCCTGCTTTACAAACAGAATCATAGGAAATGTCCCATGGTGTTAGGGGATTTAGCTTTTGGCAGTAATGGCATTCTTGTTTTCTGGAAGAGCAATTCAGTTTAACTCTCTTTTCAGGCTTTTGGAAAAGCTGATACTAAAGTTTCCCCACTGGAAGCCAATCTTCCCTGCTGAGAAATATGTGGAATATGATGTTGTTAGTGAGAGAGGTTGGTGAAGCCTTAGATGAGGTTTTTAGATAGTACCCAGTTAAGAGCAATATGTTCCTGTTAAAGGGAAAATCTATTAAAAACCAATGCTAAAAAAAGTTTAGCATTCATACCATGCCAGAGCATCAAAGGAATCTTTTAAGACAAAATTTATGGATATTATGTTTTGCCACTGTTTTGATTGAAGGTTATATTGGAAGCATTGAGAATATCCTATATCCAAACCTTTCTTTATGTTTCTCATTCATGGGAGAAATAGGAAAGGTTTTGGATTTTTGCATAAGAAACACATTAAGTATTCATTACAAAACTCCCAGAATTATTATTTCAGTAAGTTGGAAATTTAAAGTTATTTTAATGCTGAAGTTCTCTAAGACCACTCATACTCTAGGTGAGGAAGCAATCAGATATCCTGAGCAATACTGATACAGCTTCATTTAAATTCATTTTTTCTTTAAAATGCATCTTTCTTCCCTATTATATTTGTGTCCTTGATCCTGTTTTAAAGAATTTGCATCATGTTAACAGCAAATATGTATCTTGTACCAGATTGTTTATATAACTAGATATTTTCTAACAGTATTGTACAATTAGGGATTAAAATGGGAGCTACAACTACTGGTTTTTGAATTATGAAAAAAGTTATGTTTGGTATGTTATTGTGTTTAAGTATATTTTATTTCTAATTCTTTGGAAACCAGTCATCCTCTTACATAACTTTATAAAAGATGTAATCAACCTGAATGCTGTGAACCCCAGATATTTTGGACAACTCTTGGTTGTTACAATTTGCTTTATTTTGCAACTCCCATTTGACAATATACTAGTAAGTTGATTTCTTCAGTTTGTTTTATTTTATTCATCTTTGCTTTGGAAAGATACTTCACTTTTTTTGGCCCATTTCTTTCTCCTCACATTTAAAAATTCTTAAAGCTCTTTCTCTGATAATGTTGATAACAGATGCAGACAATTGCTATTTGATTTTTTTCCCCCTTTCTGACCTGGGAAGTGCAAAGATCCTCTCCTGGCATTTTGCTATTTAGAAAGAGGATTCAGCTTTTTGATGGTTTGATGAGTTAAGTCATATTCTGATATGATTTTTGAACCTGCGGTGTTGGAATGAATCATTAGTATTTTCCTTTTTTTCCCCATTGAAAAGTCATTAGATTGACTTCCTCAGGAATTATTCTGGGATTTTCAAAATTGATTGGGGGAGTTTTTAGATCTACATTATTTTTCTTATGCAATATGTATGTAGAATCCAAAGATAAAATCATTAAAAAAGGAAGTCACAAATTTAGATATGTATTTATTACATAATGCCTGATACATATTTATTATATAAGGCATAAACATAAACACCTGTGAATACATAATTCAACTTAATAAAAATTATTACTTTTGAATCTTTTTTTTAATTAAGGTAACATTAAATATATATAATATATGTAATCAGTTTGGCTGTGTGCAGCTCTAATTCATTTTCATTTTTGTATAATACAAAAGTGGAATGCTATACAGGTGAATATTTTCCTGCCTATCATCTATGGACATTTGGATGATTTCCAGTTTTCTGTTACTACAAACAATCATGGTGTGAATATTTTAGCACCCCTCTTCTGCAGTACATGTTCCTGAGTTTCTCCTTGAGGGTGTATCAACAGAAAGGAATTGCTATTGATAAATTTTTGTACTCTTTTTGCCACTTGGGTGGAAAACATTACACAAAGAAGTTGGGCCACCTTGTGTGTGCAAGAGAGAGAGAGATAGAGAGAGAGAGAGAGCGAGAGAGAGTGTGTGTTGGTGTGATAATCTCTCAGGGCTTTAACTTAATAATGGTCTATACCTTTTGGTTCCACCTTCCTGAAAACGTATAGTACAGGTTTCCTTTTATCACTGAGCTTTTCAGAAGCTCACAAGAGTCTCTGATGAACCCTTCACTGCAATTTTCCTTTTTTCCTTTTGTTGAAACTTAATAGAATGTCTTCAGCACTTCTTTCAACTATGAGCACAGGTGTATTGTTATTCTACCATTGGGCTATTATTGCTGGGTTTGTTAGGAAACACGCTTTTCCTTTTTGATCCACTTTATTGATATTTCCAGGTTTGTGTGGTTTTTGAATTATAGTAATTCCTGATCTCTATATTAGGTTCACAGTTTTCTTTTTTCCAAATACCTAGTTCAAATTCAATTAACTAGCAAACTCTGTTTATTGCAACTGTCCTACCCAATAATTTATATTAAAATAGTCATTTTTGTAGCCAAACAGTTTACTTACTTTTCCACTGAAGTCAGAAAACTTGACTATTTCTTTAGAACTAGTTTAATTTGGGAATCCTATCAGATACTGGTCTGTATTTGATGTTCACTCTTGTTCTAAACCTGGTAACTTATCAGGTATTTCCTAATAATTAACTAATGGATTGATGCATCAGTATTAGTACTAGTTTATTAATCTAGAGAATGAAAACATTGACTTAACATTAAAGTGCAAAATTTAAAATTCTGTCCTTTGCTGTCTTTTTTGAGTCTGTATCTAAATTTCCACCTCTTTATCAGTAATTTTCTTTCTTTAAATTGTTTTTAAGCTACATATCTCTCTTTTTTTTCTGATATTAGAATCTTTATGAAGATAGATAAAAGCTCCTACACAATTTTGATGTCTGAAAAAAGTCATCATTCAATGAAATACTTAAAACTCAAATCATGGGTAATTGTCTTAGAAAGTGCTATATATGGTTTGAGAGATCGAGAAATAGAGCATGGTATTTGTAGGAGAACATGATCCAGAAGAAGACAGAGGCCAGTAATTCTCCCTTTTGGCTTTGGACCTTAGAGGGAATTCATGGTCATACTTATTTGTCATGTAAGCCTATTGTTAAGACTGAATAATGTTGATACAAATGTATCATAGCTTTCTTAATTGATGTCTGACTTCCCCTTACTTATTCTAACATAATGAGTTGAAAATGAGTAAACGCAAATAGTTGGTCAGGAAAATATTGCAGGTATAATTAAAACAACTGTAAAAAAAATGTGACAAAGTTATTGAATTATTCTCAAGAGGAACCATGGCAGTGGTAATAAGCAGTTGCAGAATTACTGTGCTAATGTATGATTTTTGAATGATGTCAATGGGTAGTTTTTAGAGTGGCTAACAAACTCTGGGCACTGGGATTCCCTTCTGCTTCAGAATGTATTAATTGTCTAACTGAAACTTTTTAGCAGATTTGTCAGAAATACCTTTTATTTTGTACATTTTGCTTGTGTTATAGAAAGGGAAGAGCTGGAAAATTTAAGAATGAATGCTTGAACAGCATGTTGTTTTGGAACTTTGCCCTGTGTTTTAAGGTTCAAGAGGGAGCTGGGGGAAACTGCCTTATTTACCCCACATAGAAATTCCTGAAAATTATTATTTGGTATATTTGAATAATATTTAAGGATCTCATATATAGTGACAATGTTTCAGAGGACATCAGTAAGTTAATGTTTGCATATAGATGTCACAATTCATGCATATGAAACTCAAGTATTGATTCTGTTCCTCCATAATTAAATTTAATTCTTATAGCCCCATTCTGACTAATAGCAGAACGTCTGATCTCACTTGCAGAAAAACTAAAGTTACTTAGGATTTAACGTATGCACCTTCATTTCATGTTTGTTTTTTTTTTCTGATATTTGAAGGTTTAGGCATTTTACTGACACTGAGTATTGGTGTGTCTGGTCAATAACCATCCATCTCTGTTCTGCTTGGAATCAAACTCATTGCTTAACATTCAGACTCCATACTCTGCCTTTCAAAGTTCATCTTCACTTTTCTCTTTTCTCGGACCATTCCACATTCACTGGCCTATTTTTTTTCTCCCTCCAGGATGTCCTTGGTCCTTTGTATTTCCTTCTCCCTGTATCTAGAATCTCTTTAGATCCTTGTATCCTGGCTTCTTATCATTTAGATCTCAGTTAATTATCACTTCTTCAGAGATACCTCACTTAAATGCCCAATCTAATGTAGAGCCCAGTTACTCTTTGATTTATTACCCTATTTCATTTTCACCTTAACATTTTTTCTCTACCTAATATGCTCGTTTTTCTTCTTTATTGTCTATCTCACTTCTTTAAAAGGGGGAAGTCAGAGTAGAGACCTTTTCTGACTGTCCACTGTTGTATTCCCAGTGCCTTTAATAATGACTGGAACTTAAAACACTTTTATTTAAATGTTTTTTGGCTGAATGATGAGTGAAGATTGTTAAATGATCTAGAATTGTGCCTCTTGTTTCTGCTTCTGCTTCTCTTGTCCTTGCATTTGCTTTTTTTTTTTCTCTCCATTCTAAACTAGGCATCTCTTAGTTGTATCTTTCTTTTTAGTAGTATTGAAGGTTAATAGGAAATAAAAATTATTTCTTCCTTTCATGACCTTTCCTTCCTCTTCACTGATGCACAGTACCTGTTTAAAGTCATGCTGCTAGCAAGACTGTGATTCCAGATATGATTCCATTTCCTATTGTCTACTAGGTTAGATATACACTTAACTATTCCAAAACTATAAACTTGCAGTCTCAAATCACCAGAAATATAAACAGAACTATAACCATTTCCATGAAGTTTAACAAGTGAATAATTTGTTAAATATGCCTAAATTATTTCCAACTATGGTAAAAGTTGAAAGTCACTGTCTCTCACTCCTGTGGCTATTCTGCCCTTTACTTGCTATGTGGTCAGTATTAGCTTCAGAGTTTAGGGGTATTCTTGGTCCCTGATAGAGACTAAACTTTTTGCATTTTTTCTAGCTTAGATTTTCTTCCAATAATAGTAATGTTTATTCATCATCCCCCACATCTGTGTTTTTTATTTTGACTTTGATGTGAATATAACTTTGGTATTCCTTAGTCACATTAGAGCTACAACAATTCATTGGAATTTGATTCCTGGAGTTCTTTTGTAATCTTTGGTGGACATTCTGATCACAAAACTTTAAGATGTAACAATCTAATGACCAGCTTTCTTATCTAAAATTTCAGCACTATGTTGACTTAGTTATTTAGTCCAACATATTTCATGCTTAGCCATTATCCCTTTTATCAGAATAACCTTCCATTTCCCCAAAACTACCAGATTTCCATCTCTCTGTTTTATAATATACAAAATGCAGATCATTTTTGGCCTTCTACTACTTTAGCCTTAATGACTTTTCCTCTAAAAATTTTACTTAAACAATTTTAAATTCATGAAAATAGAAAGTGGAAAAGTGACTGCTAGGAACTTGGGTTGAAGGGATGAGGAAAAGTTGGTAAAAGGTACTTTCAGTTATAAGATGAATGAAATCTGAGGATCTAATCTATAACACAGTGACTCTAGTTAACAGCTTTGCATTATATATTTGAAATTTGCTAAGACTAGCAACTCTTAGCAGAATAGAACCTGAATGTTTTCATAAAAAAAAAAAAAGTTAATAGGTGAGGTGACGATGTGTTAATTAACTTTATAAGGTACATGGTTTCACAATATGTGGATCAAATCATCATATCCTATACTTAAATATCTTACAATTTTATTTGTATATCACTCCATTTGTCAGTAGATTAAAACTCTAATCATATTGTTTGCTATTGTTTAAATTGAAATGTTTTTAATTGAGGTCATTGTAGGTTTACATGAAGTTGTAAAAAATAATACAGAGACATCTAGTATACACTTTGTCCATTTTTCCCTGGAAGTGATATATTGCAAAATGCTTATATAATATCCCAACCAAATTATGAAAGTTGACACAATCCCCTGATCTTATTCATATTTCTCCAGTTTTAGTTATGCAGTTGTACTCAGTTGTGTGTGGATATATATGTCCACCACCACAATCAAAATATTGACTAATTGCAACACACATAGATCCCTTGTTACTCTTTTATTTTTTAATTTTTTTCATCATTGTTCATTCTCCTCTCAGGTGTAATCTCCATAAAATTCCCACCACCAAGATACCCATGAACCATCACTATAGTTTCTTGTGTTCTTCCCTCCCCTGTTTTGATCCCTCGCCCTCACCCTCCCCTGTTACTTTTTCATACAACATCCACCTTCCTCTTAACCTAATACCTCACACCCTCTGTAACACCTCTTACCCTCTGTACCACTAGTATATTTTTCACTTCTAATTTTTTGTAATTTCAAAGTCATTCTATAAATGGAATTTTACAGTCTGTAAATTTTTGGTATCACTTAAAAAAAAAAACAAATAATTCCCTGGAGAGTCTTTTGTTGATTTATCAATAAATCTATCTTTCATTGGAAGTTGTAAATGATATGTATCGCATGCATGACTCACTGTTTACTCATAAATCAAAGGACAGCTTCAATTTAAAGTTCCAGTTTTTGGTTTTTATAAATAAAGTTGCAGTGAACATTTGTGTACATGTTTTACAGTGAATATATAAATGTTCATTTCTCTTGGATTAATAATCAGGAATACAGTTGCTAGGTTGTATGATAATTGATGCTTAGTTTCTTAAGAAACTGCCAAACTGTATTTCTGTATAACTATCCCATTCTACATTCCTACCAATAATGTATGTGTGGTCTAGATTTTTTTCATCTTTGTCAGCATTTGATTTTGTTGTTGTATTTATTTTAGTCATTCTGATAGGTGTTTAGTGATATCTCATTGTGGCTTTAAATTTCCTTTTTTTTAGTGACTATGTTCAAGATCATTTCATGTGCCTATTCACCATCTACATATCTTCTTTCATAAAATGTCTTAGTCACTTTTTTGGTCTGTTTTTATTTTTTTTAAAGATTTATTTACGTGTAGAACTGGGGTGTAGGCCAGAAGTGTGGGGGTGGTGGTGAGAGAATTCACTAGAGACAAAGTGGGAGCAGAATAGGTTGATCTACTGAAATACACTGCTAAGGGGAGCAGCAGGTGAGACACAGGAGAGGTCTGCCATGCCATATGATCCCCCTGCTGGCCGGGGGGAATTTTAAGATTTATTTTTTTTTAAAGATTTATTTATTCATGCATACAAGAACCAGCGTATAGGCCAGAGGCGTGGGAGGGTAAGAGGATTCACCAGAGACAAAGCGGGAAACAGAACAGGCAAACTGACTGAAATACACTGCTTAGGGGAGCAGCAGGTGAAACAGGAGAGGTCTACAGGGCCAGGTGGGTATCTTCCCAGCCGGCAGGGATCAAACCCACCCTGCAGAGGTTGCAGACAGCCCCACAGCGCTACATTCAACCACCTGCACCACCAGAGAGGCCCTTTTTTCTACTTTTAATTGGATTCTTTATTGTTGAGTTGTGGCCTTTTTTAAAAAATAATATTCTATAGATACAAATTCTATGTTGTATATGTAGGTTGCAAATATTTTCTTCCATTCTGTAGCTTTTCTTTTCATCTTCTTTACGTAGATTTTCCACCACAGTTTATAATTTTGAAGGGGTACATTTGAACAACTTTTTATTTTATGGATCATACTTTGTGTGTCAAATCTAAGAATTATGTGTCTAGACTTAAGAGTAAAGCATTTTCTCCTTTTTTTCCCTAACATATGTGTAGTTTTAATTGTAAATAATTGTAATATAAATAACTAGAGTTATTTGTTGTATAATCTGGAGTTAATTTTTTATGAAGTGTGAGGTTCAGGTCACATTTTTGTATAAGGGGTGAAATTTAAGTTTCTTTTTAATTTTTTTAATTTTATATATTTTTTACATCATTTTTCATTTTTGCACAATGTATGCATTTTCATCTTGGTTATAGTTCCCATACAATTCCCACCACCCTTGTTTTGATCCTCTCCCTTCTCTTTCCCCCCATCCCTGTAGTGTGTTTCTGGTTTATAGTTGCTTGTTGATTTTGATTTTTTTTTTTTTTGAGTGAGCAAGGTTATAGGATATAGGATGAGCACATAAAAATCAATCAACTGTATTTCTATATATTAGCAATGGACATACAGAAGTCAAAATCAGAACACGTTACTATTTACAGTTACTCCAAATAAAATGAAATGCTCATGTATACACACAGCAAAACATTTACTGGATCAGATGTTGAAATTGCACACTGTTGATAAATCAAAGACCTAAATAAATGGAGATACACACACACACTTGCGTGTGCCATGTACACACACACACACACACAACATGGATTAGAAGACTTAATGTGGTAAAGTTTTCCTTTCCTCTGCAAATGATCTATGTGTTTAATGTAATTCATATAAAAATACCAGTGAGATTTTCATGTATATAAAAACAAGCTTGTTCTAAAATGTATATAGATAAGCACAAGCACAACTAATTCTGACAAAGAATAGAATGTTAGGAATCACTCTACCCAGTGTTAAATATTATTATATTACTACCATAAACAAGACAGAGAAACAGACACATTGCTCAATGCATCATGGTAGAGGATCCACAGATATACCCCCAGAATATACTCAGCTGGTTTTTGATAAAGATACTATAATAGAAGGTGCTATAAAATGCTGTGGGAGTGCAAAAGAGGTAACTATCATTTTGTCTAAGAGATATAGGAAGGAATTTATAGACATTTGAACTGGGTTTTGGTGAATTATAAGCTATTCATTGTGAACAAGAGATATCATAGAATCCCAGATGTAGACAACAGCATGTATTAAGTTTTAATGGTGTGAATAAATCTGTGAGTTTAGTAAATCTGAGTGGTTTGGTGTGCCTAGGACAGGAGAATAGACTGAGGCCATTGTGAAGCTTTTGAATTTTATCTTTTGGGTAGTAGGGGGTAATTGGGAGCTTTTAAGTAGGAGGATGAATGGCATAATTGGACATAATTCTTAAAAAAGTAAACTTTGTTGTCATTTTGACTCTTAGTTGGAAAGTGGCAAGGCCAAATGCAGGAAAAATCTTTTAGTAGACTATTTTAATGGGCCATCCTTGTGCTGATAAGAGTCTAAACAACTAAGGCAGTAGCAGGGGATAGAAAGGAAGAATCAGCTTTTAGATATGTTCTTGAGATTGGGGATGTGGCTGTGAAAGTAGAGAGAAAGTAGAAGACAATTGAAGTGTCCTAGTGGAGAGATTTAAGGGGTGAAGTTTTTAAGATGGTGAATATAGATAGATGAGAAGTTTAGGAAGAACATTTGGGTTTAGACATAATGAGTTTGGGTATTTTTGTAAATGTAGATACATCTAACAGGCTGATGTAAGAACAACCTGGTGATTAACCCTTTGATTCCCTTTCCTATTGTTGGTATGAGTTTATCTTCTTTTTCTTAGACAACTCATTATGAATAGTCATGGTTACTTTAGGTAGTGTCAAATTTGCTCCATACTTTGAAGTTTTATAATAATCTGTCATTCTGTTAACATCTATTGAGGTAAAAATCTTGTAGCAGTAGTTCATTGTCATAGATTGACATCATCTGGGAACTTGCTAGAAATGCAAATTCTTGGGCCTTATCCCTTACCTACAAAATTAGAAACTGGGATGTGTTAAAACAATCTATGTTTTAACATGCTTTCCAGGTGTTTCTATTGCACACTAAAGTCTGAAAACTGTGGGACAGCAGTTACAGTATACTATAGTATGCAATAGTCACCCCTTTTCCATGGGGAATATATTTCAAGGCCCCCATGGGAAGCTTGGAATTGTCACTAGTAATGAACCCTATATATTATGTTTTTTTCCTAGGCACATGTACTTATGTTAAGGTTTAATTTATAAACTAGGCACAGTATAAGATTAATGTCAGTAACTAATAAAATAGGGAAATCATAATAATGTGCTGTAATAAAAGTTATGTAAATGTCATCTCTCTTGCTCTTAAAATACATTATTGTATGTAGTATTTTCTGACTGAAGTTGACCACTAGTAACTGAAACCTTGGAAAGAAACACCATGAATAAGAGGGGGCTACTGTATTATGTGTCACTAAAGTCCCAAGCCCTAGATTATGATATCATGCAACCATCTTCTGACTGGGGAATATTTTCAGGTAACTTCATGATCAATAATTATCTAAAAAGTGATAACATAATAGATATACTGTTTTAAATAGTAATGTAAAAATACAAACTCTAGAATATGTATGTTAAGGTATGTAGATATTGCCTTCTCTTTTTATTCCTTTCTTTGAATTTAATTTCATAATTATTTGATAGTTAGAGTAACTAGAAAATAAAATTGATGTGATAGCATGAAGAAAAGTGAAATTCAGAGCTATTTTAGTGGTTGGTGACTAGTTAGGTGTTGATGTTGAGGAGGTAAGGCTGTGAGGGAAAGAATTATTATTGAGTGGTTTCACATGTATTTATATGAATTCAAATTTTGTTTCAGTTTCTGAATCTTGATCAAAGGTAGCACTCAAGTCATAACAATTAATCCCTTATCTGAGGGTGCTTAATAGATATTATTGCATGATGAACCAAATTTAACATGGAAAACAAAGCCCACGGTATTTGGGCTTTAAAGAGATTAACATTTAATTGCCTAAGAAAATCTTGTTTTCTTGTTGGACATGTAGATCTAGAAGTGTTGAGGTGGCCTGAGCTTAAGTGAATTTCTGAGTTGTTTAGGTGAACAGCCTCAGGTTTCTCTGGTGATGAACTTTAGTTTTCGTTAGCCCCACTTGCTCTGCCATTCCTGCTGTTTTGCAACAGGGCTTAAAAGTGCTTTAAGTGCTTGTGACCGTGGTAATGAATGAAAATGTCTTTCCAGCACTGAGAGGATTGCATTAGACTGAATAGTCACCTCACTTGTAAAAGCTCTATTAGAGTAGGGCAGCTGTAAGTAAGGATAACGATTTGTGTCCACTGCTTATTTACTGAAAATTGTCAATGTATTATTTATTGAGAGCTCTCCAGACAGTGCTTGTCAGAATAAAAATGTCAGCTCTGAGCAAAATGTTATAATATATAATAAAAATGCTAGGTACGCATTTTAGGGAGACAACTAATTAGACCTGCTTTTTCTTAAGGAAGGGGCAGTAAAACTGTCTAATATTGTGGACTTTTTCTATTTGTACAAGTCCTTTTCTCTTCCTCTGCTTAGCTCAGTGTTTGGTTTAGAAACTTACCATGCCTGAGAAATAATTTGAACAACTTTGTATTGCTGCGATTAGACACCCCGAGTTGTGAGGAGGCTCACTGAAGGAGGAAGGGCCTACCTTGCTATCCCACAGTGAGCAGCTGCCCTCACCTCCATGTTATGTCTGAAATTAGAAGATGTCACTTCCTCCCTGAGCAGTGCTCGTGGAAAACTGCCTCCAGTGTAAACAACATAAAATTATTAAGCTTATTCCTCAGCCGTGCTAATTAACCCCAAACAAATTTCACATTAAGGAAACAGAATTCAATCAATGTAAATGTTATTGCTGTGTATTACTGTAAGCAATAATATAGTGGCTAAAATAATTAATTATTTTGGATTTTTTAAAAAGAAAGTATTCTTTTTTTTAATGGTGTTGTAAAATATTTTGTGGACTCCCCCCTCCCCTTCCCTTCATCTTTTCCTGGCATAGAATATAAAAGACCCGTCTGGTAAAACATGAATAATATGCAGTATTTTTTAAAGGGAAGAGAGCTTTCTAGAGCTTCAGGTTTACTTAGTCTAGTATGTTTTCTTTGCCAATATATGTGCAGATTTTGTCTCCTCCTACCTACCTTAGCTTACTACTCATTGTAGCAATTTCCTTTTCTCTTACTTACCAGTCTTAAATAAAAAGGCATGTTGTGATGGTGGTGGTAGTGACAATGATAATAAAAAAAAAAGGTTAAATACAATCCACTTCTGAGGGGGAAAAATGAAATGCTATTTTGCTGTATTTCAGGTTTGGGGAAGCAATTGTCAATAAGGCTTTTTTTTCCTATTCCTTTTTTCTGGGTTTACTTGGGAAGTCAAATTATCCTCTTTAAGAGAATTTTCTTACATTTAAAAAAACAACCAGATTTTTAAATAATTTCTTGGTCGTGCCTGTATAAATGGATAAAATTGATCATTATCTTTAATTTCCCTATTCTCAAAGACCTTTAAATACATAAAATACACAAGCTAGATGGTAGGTAACTTTATTTTGCATGCAGTAAAATGCATATTTAATTAATATGCAATGATTGATCAATTAGAGGACATATTCTCTGGAACATATATCTATGGGATGTAAATGCATGATTTGTATTGATTATTGAGTAGGATGCATCTTTTACCCAATAAATGCTAGTAAGTGTGAAATTAGCTTTGAAATGTACAGTAATTTAACAAAATAAGTAATACAATAAAACAAAATGTTACTTTTCACAGATTTAACTCAAACCATTTCATTGTAATTTTCTAGTCAGTTTCTATCCTTCTCTATTTCTAATTAGTTCAGTATCCTATTTCATGCTTATTCTTAATTCCTACTCTTTTCTATTAAAACTCTATCATATTCACCTAGGTTGAAATATTTAATCTATTCATTATAACATAAATACTTAACAAGCAAATTGCTATTAACTATTTACAGGGATGGCAAAACTATTTAAGTGTTCCAAGGAATATCTGGAGCATGCGACTAAAGAATAAATAAAAAAAATAAGAATAATTTAATGTAGTTGAGAAGAAATCAAGATTTTATAAGTCTGTTTCAAGATAACCTCTGAATATACCTCATACTCAATTATATATTTTGACTTCAACTAATTTGTTGTTTCAGATGATTGCGTATATTTTGTTCTGTTTCTTTCCTTTATTTAGCTAAATAGTCACTTTCTTTTTGACCTCTTTGGGTTTTTAATTTTACCTTTCCAAACAGAAAACTTTTGATTTTGTTTATTTATGTGCATAGCAAGCTGATAATGTGCCAATGATTATAAGAAGCTATGTGCAATAATTTAAAAATCACATAAAATTTAGACAATGAAATATTTGTGTCAAATATTTCCATAGACTTTAGATGTTTATGTCTCTAAGTATATTTTAAACAAAAGCTTTAAATGAAGCACATGCCATTGTAAAGAATACTGGGTGGTTAAATATACCTGCCACTTGGATATCCCTCCGGTATTCAGAAAACATTAAATGTACACTTTCCATGATTAATATTCCTGGATTTTAAAGTTATACTATAATACCAAACCAAAAAATGCAATAAAATTCTAAAATAGGGGTCCTGTATTTTAAGATGAGATGCAAAGGGTTTGCATCCAGTACTTTATTCCTTTTAAGACTGTAATTGAGAAACTACAGTAATCACGCTTTCATGTTTTTCTCCCTCTACTGAATTCATTTTAAAAAACGAAAGTAAAAAAGGTAAAAAGAGACTCCAGAATTTTGAAACCCAGTGGTCCTGAAGTGATGGGAAAATAGCCAAGGTGTCACAGCTAATTTCTGACCCTGTTTTATGAGTTCTGCTGTTCCTTATTCCCCCTGTCAGCCGGGGAATCCCTGAGGCTGTGCAAACTGGCTGAACATCACTCAATCCCAGTTTTATATCCCCTTTTAATAATGTTGAGTCTATTCTGTCCAACTTTGATTCAGACAACCTGCTTGTCTAGAAAAAGTGATATATTTAATCAGTGACTCTGTCTCCAGCATAGCTCCCACTGCGTGTGACTAGAGCCGAGAGTAGTGCAGTGGTCTGTCACTTCTGTTTGAATGGGTAATGTGGAGCCCATCAGCTGAAAAGACAGGAGCTGGAACTGCTTGTTAGGACACATGATCAAAAGCCACTCTCTGCTTTCTGCCAATCAAACCTCATGTCGCCTTGTGGGGCAGACATTAAATAGATTTTTTTTTTCTGCCTTACACTGTGGGCACTTTGCCAGTTTGACATGTGAACTGTTACAAAAGATAGCAGAGTTTCCACTGCTTGCTGACTGCTTTAAAATATTACTGAACACTTGTTGTCAAAATGAAATATTCATGATACTATATTATGATCAATTCATTGAAGTATTATGCAGTGACTTTATATTGTAATTTGTGGATTTTTAAATTTTTTTTCTTTTTTTCTATTTCTTATTCTCTTTCATTTTTGCTGGGGCAGAATAAACAATAGACAATTGCTTTATGGTTGAACACAGGAAGACAAAACCCTAAATCGATCCATTTGCAAAACCAACACAACTGTATGACAGTTTTGAATAAATGATAATTACTCTGTGAAAATAACATTAGTGAGCTAAATGTCACTTTATATTCTCTCTTCTCTTCTTTAAAAATTATTTCTAAGTCAGAATAGAGGAGTGATGTTTTAAACATTTTTCCCCTTTGCTGATTGATAGGATGGACAAATTTCTAAATTCAAGATGTTCTCTGATTTGCAACTGTCTGTATGGGTATTTAATCTGTTTTGTTCTTTTTGTCATCCCTTGAAGAGTCATTATATCATAGCCTCATTATATCATAGCCTCACCTTTGTCCTCCTGATAGTAACCCAGTAATGCTGGTGGCATAGACTTGACTTCGAAGCTTTTAAAAGAAAAGAATGAGTACCTAGGTACTTTTGACTTTAAAGTTTTCTTAAAAATGACACTGGTATTGGCCTTTCCTATAATTTCCTAACATGCAGATAATTGTTCTAAAGCTGTTAAATCTTTGTTGGTGCTTTGCTATCTCCAAACTTGCCTCTTGGTACTTGCTGTTTTTTCTCTAATGATCATTTTAAAAGGAGTTAAACATTTTCACCAAAACATACCATGGCAATCTAGTGGAACTCATTTAAACAGTGAGCTACACATAAACAGCTGCTCCTTCAATAAGCCATTCTTTATAATACCCTTATTACCTTCTAGTGTCTCAAATTCTGATTAGTCAACAGTGCTGATTGCTGCACGGCATTCCGTTGCCCATCTTCCTTCTGCTCAGCTGCTCATGTCTTAGTTGTTATTTGATTACAACACAACTTGTGCATTGTTTCTCCAAGTTGCTCTTCATATTGTGTCTTAAAAACTCTGAATTATCCAGGGAAACTGGGATGGTATGAGAGTGACTTACACACATTAAAAATTCTGTATAAAAAAAAAATAACTGTGGAACTCTTAGAGTGGAAAGAATATTTGTGACTTAAAACAAACTATTTGTGATCAAATTATGAAACAGAGATTAACTATGTGGAAGTGTTTTAAAAAATATTGTAGTGATTTACATATGTAGAGAGCTGTTGAACTGTTGTGTTATGGTTATTAAATTTCAGTCAGATAAATACTTCTTGAAAAGGTAATTATGTATGTAGAATTCCACAGGAAGAGCCTAAAGGACCTTCATCATTGCCCCAGGACTAGATAGTTTCAGTCTGATTACTGTACAGCACCAGTGCTGCCCCACAGAATAGGACAGTGTGCTGATAGCGTCAGTTATGATGAAATACGTAAGGGTGGGAAAAGTCTCTATAATCAAGTTTGAATTTCAGCTATTCCTTTGTTGTGACCCCCTGGAATCTACTCTTGGTGAGTAGGAAATGCTGACACACTAGAAATGCAACTCCAGTAAAGGCCCTAAATCTGTCATTGTGCTCTGGAGTCTGCTCTGAAAATAGCAAAGCTCTTTTGGTAAATTAAAATCGGTGTGAATGGGAACAGATGTTGACACGCTTTACTTTATCTTCAGGGATGCCAGTTAAAGAGGAAAGGGTCAGCAAGGTTAGACGTAGGAAATATAGTAAGTGTGCTAACTTGTTCTATAAAGGGAGTTCTGTTTTGGGATGTTAGTGAATATAATTGTGTTTATCTTTGGTATTCTAGGTAAGAATCATACCTACATTACTTCATCTAGAGGAAAAATTAAGTAGATGGCATTCATTCCAGGAGGGCTATCTTTTTTCAATGTTCCCTTGTCATTGTGTCTTTTCTTCATCAAACTGCGATGGCTGTAAACTGTCTCAGACTATTAGGGTTTACTTTCCCACATCATTTTGGCACAGATTCCTAAAGTATTTGTGGAACCCTAATGCTACAGTAGAGTCTTTGTACTGATATTTGTCAAAAATAATGAAAATGGTTTATGTTCTAAAAATGTACAATTTATCAAATAGCTTGTATAGTCAATTTAAATAAGTCTTGTAGAAGTTTCAGTCTTGATTTGAAAAAATAGCATAGGATGAATTTATTTATAAGAACCTTAATAGTTTCTCTCAATTCCTTTTACATTTTAGATTACCTTATAATTTTCTAAATCTACATGAACAATAATGATCAATTTTGTCAGTATTATTCACACCTTTTATTAATTTAACATAGATGAATAAATGTGAATGTTGTGAAGAGTTGATTGGGAATAGATTTTAAATCTGACAGTTAGATTACAGGGTACCTAAGAAAAAATGGCTCTTTCACTAGGTACCTAGTAATTTAATTCTTGTTTGAAATTATTATAATTTATTACAGTGTGTGGGTCCTAATGAATGTCTACTATTAAATGAAAAGGAGAAATTGAAATTAAGATTATGAAATTCTTTTAACTCATATCTTAAAATCCTCTTAAACAATTCAGAAGGCATTAATAAGCTATGTGGGCTTCTTTCCATATTCTGTAATGGCAAATAAAAACATTTTTTTCAGCATTTAAAGATTCTAAAAATGTTGAATGCCATTAAACCTCAAAGCGTGCAATCTTGAAATTTTATAAAATGGCAGTAGCCATTATAACAGCATTAAAATTGGCAACCCCATTTAAATATTTATTTGGAATATACAGACTTTTCTACCACTTGAGTTACCCAGAAATGACTAGGTTTCCTTCCTGTTAAACATTTAATGTAGGACAATTTGAGATTTCATAGAGCTATAAACTATACCAGATTAACATTTTAAAATTTCTACATACCAGCCTTCCACATACCAGGGAGAGTTTTAAACTGTGAGTAAAAATTTATAACTAAAGATATCCAATGCCCATAGGTATTAGATATTGTCACTTCATTCCTAGATCTAAGTAAAACCTGTTATATATACAAAATGAAGATTAGGTCTTTGACAAATAATAATTCCTAGACAAAACAATGAACCTAAAACCAGTATTCTATCCTGATAAAATATCTGAAGCATCATTTGAGAGGCCCATTGAATATCTTATCTGGGAAGAAACCACTCATAATTTTGACCATGCTTATTCAAGAATCACTTAAAAGAAAGAAAATCAAATTGCTCCTTTAAATTTCAAACTATTAGTGCTTACCTAAAACTCCTAAAGCTTTATTTTCTAACTTGTAGAGCTTTTCTTTTTTATCGAGACTACTGTAAACTAGTAGTTAGTTTATATGTAGAGAAAGAAAAAAAAATTAAATAGATTGGGGATAAATTTACATTTGATTGCAGAGAATAACCCAACATTAGATTTTTGACAATCTCAGAGTAATGCCAGCTCAGGAGACATAGGGCCTGGCTTTGGGCCTCGCTATCTCTCTCTGGTATATTCCCCCACTCTCTCCACCTCCCCACCCCTGCAACAATTTTAGATATTAGAGAGTGGCTATTTGTGTGTATATATATATATATATATATATATATTTGTTGTTGTTGGTTAGGTTTTCATGGGGATTTCCTGTTAGGCTGTGATCTGTACCTTTAGGCCTATATAAGAGTTACAACTCCATTCTCCTTTTAATAAAATTATTCATTTCCCTACTTCACTACCCCTCATTTCAGGTTGCATATTGTCAAAAGAATGTAGTAGGAGTCTTACCAATTTTTAAATGTGACGGTGACTGTTGTCTCTGATAATATGATTGTTGAGGTCAAGTTAGCTCAGGCATCTGAAAGAAATAAAGGGCAGATTCAAATAGGGCAATACTCTTTAGTAATGATTACTGATAGCTTTTTAAAATGCTTGCACTGGTTGTTAAATAAGACAACAATTGGATAGAATTTATTCTGCCTACCTTTCTATAAATAAACTCTTTTCTCATCTATCAGTAATGCCCACATGGTTACTGTTTATCACAGTAACTAGTTCCATCAGTTAAATTCCAGTGTCTCTCATCTATTATTACAAAAGGCTAAAAGCTGGCCAATTACAACATGGGGATAGGTCAGAAATATAACTGTCTCATGTTCAATTTGAGAACATGATGGTTTGCTGTGAGAAATTGCTTTTTAAAAACATTTTTGCTAATTATGATGACGTAACTTAAAAATATTAACTTTTAAAAACATTGACAGTTTACAAAACCATATCTATTTTTATGTTTAATTTGATTTTTTTCTGCTTTGTGCCTATTGAAACTCTAAATGAAAGATGGAAATATGTTTGCTATAACATATTTGATGTGACTGAGATGAGATTAAGCGGTTTAAATGATTTAAAATTATATTTACTTTAGTGCAATCTGTTAGGTTCAAAGCTGATCTTTCAGTTTGCTTTGTAGTATAACAAACCAAACACCGAGGGTTAAACTATTCAGGACAGGGGTAGGGTTAAAAATCTGGATTCCCTCTCTCCTTCCCAGTTACTAAATTCTTCAGTCAGTTATATTTGCTGTTCAGACATTAGCTGTACTTCTTAGCGATGACCTTGTGGGGTAGAGAAGCATGGCACAGTGGCACTTTCCAGCTGTATTCAGCCTATCCGTCGGGGTATAATCATGCTCAGTCCCAGCACCGCAGGCTTGGACATATGTTGAGTTTTATTTCTTTCTTCTGACATTAATCCTATTCACCAGCTGTTCTGCCAGCTGCCATTCTTCAGCTTAGAGATTACATTTTGGGGGATACCAACAAAGGTCTAGTTGACCACTGCTTTCTTTTTCTTTTTTTTTCCACTTATTCTTTAGAAATGATTGGATCTGGGGGTTAGGAGAACTCAGTCTTTTCCCACAATCACCTCACTTTTCTTTGGATCCTGGACATTAACATGATTTATGATCACTTTCAGTATGTTGCAGATAAGCCTTCCAAAGAGCCAGATTACCACCTGACTTATAAATCCCCTTTCCATAAAAAGGTTTTAAGTTTACATTGAAGGTTATAATTAATGTTTCTTATGCTACTATATAAACAACATTAATTAGTGACAAATTCTTTTGATGTCTAAAACATATTCCAGCTGAAAATATGCTTTTAGTTCTTTTTTTCCCCCTGCAGGTTTGAGAGCATATCTCTGTTAAGATGATACTTTTTTTCCTGAGCTATGGTTTCACTAATCTTGTTTGAATGGGCTATTAAATCTCTGTTACACTCATAATATATACTAATAAGTAGTATGGATTTCTCACTTTGTATTCCAGATGATCTGTCCATAAGCAGGATGTTAAACATCTGTAGTTTAAGCCTTCTGGGACTAACAAATGCATTAATGCCAGAAAGAAATGCGGCCTGGATGATAAGGTCATGGACCATGTGGTAAAGAAGCATCCCCAATATTATCAAATCTGTGTATATTCTTCATTATTAATCCTTCCATCTTCATAAAGGCTAAAAAGACTAATAGATTTAAGTTGTAATCATTTACAGTACATGTTTATTACATTAATACCAACAAATACACAAAATCCCATATGTGTTATAATTCTCTCAGCTGGAATTTTAAAGTTGGTTATCCCATATGCCTCGCAACAGAATTCTGTTAGCCATTAATTTACCTTGGAGGGTAACATTAATAAGTGTGTGTTGGCAAAATTCTGCCTTTATCTTTTTAACTTTGTGGCACATGTAGATTATATAATGGTAAGTAACTCAGTTTAAATAACACCTTTAGTTTGAAATCATTAGAATTAAGAACACCCTACTGAATTTAAAAATATATAAACATAAACTAATGATGTATTTTGGAAGGTAGTTTTATGAATTTTATTGTTTATCCATTATTTCATTTATCCATCCACTCATGCATTTGTCCGTCCGTCCGTCCATTTATCTATCAATCGTCTATCTTGTTGTTTGTCTTTTTACTCCACTGAGCAGGATATTACTTTTCAGTCATATAAAGGAAAACACAACATCTTGTACTTAGCAGGCGTTGTAACTCTTCATGTATGTGGCAATCTATAGAAAAATGAGAGCAAGTTTATAAATTACTTGCTGAAAAAGCTATTGATTCCATAACACCCCTCATTTCTTCCCCCAAAACTCTGACAGTAGTGAACCCCGTTTACTAAATATGGACATTCTATTTATAGAAATATTCATATTTTTATTGGTGGCCAAAGCACTGCTTATAGGAAAACCTACAGGTGACTAATAGGAGTTGCTCACTAAGTGGAATAATGAATAGTATTAGGTGTCAATTAAATCAAGCTTCCCC